>NC_141852.1:7747032-8059532 GCF_024713525.1 Acromyrmex echinatior
GAATTGTATTTCTCGAGCGCAAAATGTGATAATGATAAACATTCTACGCACATTTACGATTACAAAATGTTTAATCGATCACTAGATTATATAGTTATGAATTAATTAATTTCTTTAAATATTTTAATTTCAGTTCGAACTATACTTAATACATATTTATTTATTTCTTATTTTTTATCTTTATATATATATATTTCCTGATTCGATGTATATAATAACTGTAATAATAAATAATGTATAAATAAATAAATGTATGATATATAGAATATTTGTTTTTCTTCTTGTTATATTTATTTATCTTTTATATTTTGAACTTATATTTATAGAAGTTTCTCCAAGATTTTTTTGTCGAGATTTTTTTTCCTCTCATATCTCCTTTTCCAACTTACCGATCTATCACTATTCTCCGTCTCTTTTCCCTGCATTTCTCGTAAAGTAGATTTCCTCTTTATCTGCAGAAGTTAGGCGCCAGTACTTACGGGCCGTTAAGCTGCAGATAACATAAATAAATACGCGAATTTGGTTAGCCGGAAATTACGGCGAACGCCGGAGAAAGGAAGGAAACCCAGAAAAATTCCGGAAAAGGGTGAACGCTGAGAAAACGAATTTTCGAGGGAGCACGTAGTGCGCAGAAAAGCGGTCGTGCGACTTATATAGTTAAAAACGGCATAAAAAGTAATAATATAAGCTATAAAATAATATATCTAAAACATTAAAAAAATATATAATGCTATTAATGTTGTCTTAATCCGATTTCAATACTGGAGAAAAAATAAAGCTAATTTTCATTAATGAAATTGACCTTAATATTTTTGACACGACAAATTTTAAGTTTTAAAATGTAAAAAATTTTTTTTAATACATGGTAGTACAATTATGAATAAATTATCTGCTTAATCACGTGTATAATTAACATGGGAAAGTCCCTAATTCGAAAATTAAAAAATTATGAAACTTTAGCAGTATATGTGATAGAAAATGACATGATATGTAATAAGCAATTTTTTTGTTACTCCAATTCACTCTGAAGGACAAAATCTACCTGTCTGAAAATTGACTCATTTTTACTTTGTTTTATTATTCAACAATAAAAGAAGGGAATAGAACAAAATTTTATACAAAATCTTAATAAACTTATTTCTTTTTATTAATTAAAAAATTTATCAATTGTTTAAAGACATATAAAAACATATGAATAGTGCGTATTCTCAGTATTCTTCTCTATTATATATTATTCATAATAATTTTTTGTATCGAGCACTTCTTTGAAGAATTTTGTAATCACCAGAAACAATTTCAGATAAATTAAATAAGTGGTTTAAAAAATATTTTTGTATATTTATATGTTCACATCTCTCTAATATATTTTTATGTAATGTTTACATGTTTATTTATTTAGTCATGTTTATATGATTATGTAATTTTATATAATTTTGTATATAAATTTAGTAAATAAATAAAGTAAAAGACATATTAATTTATTATAAAGTATTATAAAAAATCATGTTGAAAATATATACTTCCTAGTTTTTGTTTCTACTTTATAATTTCTTAAACAATTATTAAGTTTTTTAATCAATAAATCTCAATAAAAGAAATAAGTTCTCTCTCAAAATTTTATCTTTGTGTTGATAAAGTAATGAAATAAAAATAGAAAATGAAGCAACAATTCAGAGGTTGATTTTATCTCTTCAGAATTTGAAAAAAGATTGTTTATTACACACACACACACACACACACACACACACACACACACGCGCGCATACACACACCCACACACACACACACACACATCAGAACACTCCTTATGTATTGCCTTTTATACTACCATTCATTTTTTAGAATTTCCGAGTTGAGGAGGTTCTTTTGTAGGTTGGAAAAGGCCACATAGGATGATTGCCTAACAGCGAGAAAATAAAGTTCAATCACAGTAATTTTCTTTATTGATCAAAAATCAATATTTATATTTTTACATTTCATCTTTTTTTAAGAAAATATTGAATAAATATGTATCTGTATGCATAATGATTTCAAAAAGCTAGATAATAATTATGAAACAATTATAATACTGTACAATATATAATTAATAATAATTAATAATAATAATTTTTAATTGAGTTGTAAAAGTACTCCTGGTGATCGTTTAAACAAAAACCTGGATGATCAAGTTCCCGAGTTAAAGCTTTCTATCATCTCGATGTTATTACGAGTTTCATTTGTAGTGCATCTTAACTCCTCGCATTATGTAAGTGTGTGTCTGGCGGAAGTGTGTCTGCGTTTCTCATGTTATACGGAGCAGCTGTGATATTAGACAATAGTGTGTAGAAAATAAAATGATAAACGAACGATCTGGAGATCGAGGGCACTAGATAGTCCGTTCAAAGTTCCCAGGAGCATGTTCGATTGAATTTCAGTTCTCACTTACACGATATAGATTGATATACGTACGTGCAACACTCGAACGGTCGTTCATCTGCAATTTTACTGGAACATGAGCCGAACGAGCGAGCCTTGCCAATCGAAATCGGTCAGATAAACGTACCACTCTTTCGATTCTCCCCTTCTGATTTCCCTCGGTGAAGCAGTTTGAACGTGTTATACAAGCGTGAATCGGTCGTTGTATGGTACGATGTAGTAGCAGATCGGAATTCCAAGAAAGATTCTTAAAAGCTTGATCGCTGATCAATAAAAGGCCAAGACTCCATCTTCGTGAAATGGTCTAATTTTTTTACTAGATTTAGTAAAAACAAGAAATAAAATGTTATTTATAGTTTGCAAATTTATGAAAATGTTAGAAAAGATCGGGGTTCTTGTAACTTTTTATTAACAATTTTTTTCGTACTAACACGAAAAAAAAAATTAGCTGCTACAGCTAAAAATTAGGTATGACAGCTTCAGTAGTATTGTATGAACACCTAACGTCATGTCTCCGAAGTCTAATTTCCATTAGCTGTGAGGCTCAAATATTGTCATTGTAACAGACAAGCATTTTGCTATTATGTATCGGTGTATTGATCATTGCAACAAATGTTTTTTATGTAGCAGACAATTTGATAGCAAGTAGAATAATTTCAGCAAATATTTAGCTATGATATATTTAGCTATGTAGAGATAATTTTCTTTTACATGAACATATTCGATGACTATGATAACTAACTTCTTGTTGCTAAATAAATATATTGTAACAGACATGTTTTGCTATCACGTCCTTATATTAGCTACAGCAGCAAATCCTTTGTATGAATTAGCAAATGTCATAGCTATAGTAGCTAATACAATTTCAGCTAATCAGAATTAGCTATGATCAGAAACATTTTTTTCCCGTGAAGGGAAAAATATATGTAAATAAATGAATATCTATGTATTGCTTCAAATACATCTTCAACTATATAGATAGTTAATTCTTGTCGAATTTGTATCTATGTTTTTAAAAATTGAAAATTTCTGTCAGTAAATAAATTGTAACAACTTATTCCACAGTAGACAAGTTGTTACGTTTACGATATATCATTTTAAACATATACTATAAGAGCAAATTCAAAATTACAATGAAATCAAACACAGAGTATTTTACAAGCGAATATTTATTCTAGAATACAAAATTTACAAAAATATATCAATACAAATATTTTTTTAATTAGTTATTAAAGTTATAATTATTTAATTAGTTATCAAAATTTAATTTTTAATCAATTAAAAAAATTTGACGTCATTTTTATTATCAGATTAAAAATAGATAAATGAAAGGGTAAAACTCCTGTTTAGGGAAACCCTCTCCGATGACCTTGATCTTGACATATCAAGATCATGACCCTGAGTGACCTCCAACAGATTGTAGTCGTCGCTCATCCTTCGTTAAAAAGTTATAAATAAAAAAAATTTGAAAAATAAAATCTCTTCTATTACATGAAATAAAAATTCTCTACTTTAAAATATATATTATAATTTTCGAGAGACGACTCTCACCCCTCCTTCCCTCTACAAAGGGGCGCACGACTCTCATTTTCGACTCTTATTCCCCCCTTTCTTCCTTGGAGCACGTCGTACGTAGATTGAGACTGATTTTACATCGCGGACACTCAATATTTTGTCTAATTACACCTTTCTCTCACAAATAAGAAAATAACTCGTCGTAATTATTAATCAAATATAGAAATTCGTGAATGCATGTTGACGTGTTAGAAATCTATCAACTACTGAATACAAGGAATGTTTGAGAGCTTTGATAAGTCTATTATTGTTATGAATATACGTAAGTGTATATGTATATCCAACTGTTTATATGTATTCAAAGCACATAGATTTCGATTTTACAATAGTGGGGAGGGGGGGGGGGAGAGTGAGAGTCGAAGGTGAGAGTCGTGCACCTGAGTGATTTGCTGATTGATTTTCTATAAAAATTAAGTGGCAATGGCATTGGTTTAGAAGATATGGTATATATAGCAGAAATAAGACGTTATTTTCGAAATTATTTTTCATAACTTTTTAACGAAGGACGAGCGACGGGTAAAACCTGTTGGAGGTCGCTCAGGATCATGATCTTAATAACATAGGTCAAGATCATCGGAAAGGATTCCCCTCTCTAAACAGGAATTTTACCAATGAAAGTTTTTAGATCCAAAAATATAAATTTATAAAAATGTATTTAATTAAAATTAACTTTTTATTAAATAGAATTTTTTATTTATTCGTTAATAACCATTGCTAAAATGAATTTAATAATATATGACAGCCTTAGAAATTATTCAAGCCGCAGAAAATTATAAATATGTTATTAATTGTTTAATATTTTAAACTTTTCTCGAAAAATAAATACGATAAGATTTTATTCATATATTTTTTTTAAGAGACTATTTTTTTAACGATTGTATCATAAATTTGAGAGAGAGAGAGAGAGAGAGAGAGAGAGAGAGAGAGAGAGAGAGAGAGAGAGAGAGAGAGAGAGAGAGAGAGAGAGAGACTATTGCTATTTTCATTTTTTACAGATTTTTATATAAAATTATAAATAATTGTTCTCTTCTTCCAAATTAGATTTTAAAAAACTACTAGAAATTATTATTTATATTTATGAAAAAGGTATGAAAATTCATTATATGCGAGTTATTATAGTTACTTTTTGTATTTTTTTCGGAGGAAATTTTTTTACCGCCGAGTTGGCGAGTATTGCAACACTCATACGCTCATTGATGGCACACTTTGACAAACAAACGTGTGGTATCATCACAAGGGAATAAAATGAGAGTAGACGTTAAGGGCTAGTGGGGAAAAGTATGGGGGCTAGTAGCGCAAAATGATTCAAGAATAAGGGCCACAAAAAAGACATAAGCAGTAAGGAAATTAATGTGTTGGATTGACTACTGCTTATATTATGACCTTATGGTCATAACTGTAATTAGCTAATTTGCTTACTGCCTTATGTTTTTTTGGTGCCACGGCCTTAAAGCCTGTTCTACAATATGCTTTTTGTTTCCTGTTTCTTGCCTCTTGCCTCTTATTTTTTACATCTTGTCTTTTTGCTTCTTAACTGATTTTTTGTTTTATATCGCCCGAGATAAAAGTTAACGAACTTCGAAAGAAACAAAATACGTAGCAAAAAATACAATTGTTGATAAAACGTTGCTTACAAAGAAGATAAAAGCAAAAGGTAAAAAACAAGAAATAAGAAACAAAGAGCACATTGTAGAATAGGTTTAAGTCTTGAAAATGCAAGGTTAGATCATAGCCGGCGACAGACAGACGGATCTATCATGGATGGATAGATAGCTGGCTGGATGGATGGGTACACAATCGGAGGCTGGTCTGATAAAATATGCAGGTTGCAATCACGTCTCTTGAATAGAAAAGAGCGCGGACGAGGCTAAAAAGAATAAAAAAAAAGAGGGTGACGGTGCATAGTTGGTCGGGGGATGATGGCGCCGTTGGAAGCAGAGAAACGGAGGACGAAAAGGGGACGAGAGAATGCGCCCCTATATACGTTTCGAAGTGCAAGACCCGCAATACTGCTGAAGCTGCGGATCCATACTCTATAGCTGGTTTCGCTCTGCTTGCGTTCGCAAAAAATGTTCATAACTAGCCAATCCGGCTGTCGCATTGTGTCAACGGCTGTATTCGTGAATTTGTGTGTGTATTTGTGTGTTTATATACGTACATCGGAAGTACGTCCTCGTTTGTGTATATGTTTGGCCAAAGTCGCTTGGCATCTATGAGCACTGTACTGGTTTAAAAGTTGCGATGTATCGATAGATTCACGTAAGAGGAAGAAACATATAAGAAAGTTTCGTTTTAGTCATTGAACGTTAAAAACTGAAGAAAAATAGCAATTGCTCTTCTACTGACCGTATGATGGATTAACTAATTTTATTGGTGAATATAGTATATAGATATACCTACAAAAGAGCGCCGATTGTGATTTTGTCATAATTTTGAAATTTGACTTTCGGAATTATCTTAAGTTAAAATCGTTATCTGAGGATCGTCTGAAAAGTTTTGAGCCTCAACATGAAAATGGCATTATTCATCAAAACTCATTCTGGTATAACTACAATCGTACATGTTTTGAATGATACCCATGAAAATTGTAGCCATTTTGGATGCTCAGTTGTTGTTTGACAGTCATTTGTGCCAGACGATGTCAGTATTTTTGTTTGATGAAAATCTTTGTCCTTTGAGCCAAATTTTGAATCTAGGAAATAGGACAAAATCGTTGAGGGCCAGATTCTAGTGAATACAGTGATCAATCAAAATCACAATTCGTAAATCTTTGTCATGGCGATTACCAATTTTTTCATTTTGATAAAAACACTGACATCGACACAAATGATTATCAAACAATAACTGAGCGTCCAAAATAGCTACAATTTTCACAGATATCATTTAAAGTATCAAACAAGATAGATATCTTTCAAAGCACGTACAATTATAGTACCAAAATGGTTTTGAGTAATGCCATTTTCATGTTGAAGCTCATAACTTTTCAGACCTACATATATTTAACTTGAAAATGGAAAAAAAACGTTATTATAAAAATTTGACAAATAATATTATTTATACATTGTGTTACGTATTACTTATGAAAGGACTGCATTATCCAGGAAGCGTAACGTAGCAAAAAATTTTAGATATTGCTAGAAGTTCAAAGGGTCGATCAGCTTTGATAATCCCCATGATTTGAATTTGAAAGAAACTATTTAAATTGTAAATATCTGACCCAGATTCCGTCGAATGTATGAGGTGCTTTATAGAATCCCTTCGGTCTCTTCAATCACCTGGATCAAAATTCATTGACGGCCATACTCGCAAAATACCATCATCGTAATAAAGGCTCAATTTTTATACAAGCTCAAAGCATAATACATTTATTATTAACGCTTGTATTAACGCTTGTCTCCAATTTGTTTACTCAGGTTATTTTTAAATTGATAAATCAATGAATAGTTATATCATTATATTTAGTTGATTTTTTTCAAACGATAATAGCCATGTTGTCAAGTTTTGTTGAAATATATAATAAAAAAACGTATCAATTACGCAATCATAAAATTATCAAAGCTAAAATTGCATTATAATAGCATAAATTACATATTTTGCGTTCTGCCATACTTTTTGAATTTTGCATCGCACACGCGTGTACACACCAATGCAATTTTCACTACAAGCCTAAAACTGTTTGACGTGTTTAGCATCGGAAGACAGCATCCCTTAAAAGGTAGGGATGGTTCTCATGGAAGTATAGTCGAAAGGGATTCAACCGGGGAAAAGCGTAGGCCGGACTGGAGTGGCACCCACTTTTCGCTGAGATATGCATGAGCTAGCTAAAGTTGCTCTACAACTACGTTGCTTACATAATATAAACTCCTGGGGTTATCCTCTAAAGCACCCAGACGTCATAGATGCTATCAGATGGAGCGGCTCAAAGATTATAAAGATGGGAAGCCATTTAATTTTTTTATGCATGATATTTTATGCACGATATTTTGTCGTGATGCGGTGTACTGTTGTCAATTTCTTTTTTGAAATGTAACAGTGGAGACTTATTTCAATCGGATATTATTGTTCATTAGAATATTAAAAATTTGAGTTACATGAATACATCAGTTTAACGAATTATTCAGAATTTTGATTATATATAGCGATATTTCTCTTCGTTTCTTTATTACATTTCATCTCTTCTGTTATTTGTTTTTGGCATATTAAAATTATTTCGCGAACGAACCTCCAATTTTATTTTCCTTTATTAAATCATGTAAATTTAAAAAATTGCGAAAAGATTGATCGAAAATGGAGATTATTCTTTTTGCTTTTGCCTCCAGTTCGAGTTTCGTTATTAAGGCCTCAATTCGTGACTCAAAATGTATCGCACAAAATAACGTCGATGCAGATTAAAGGACATCTATAACAGCAATAAAGCATACGCCTTATATACCGAGAACTAAACTGCCAATAGTCCCGCGAAGATACGATCGGTGGTGACGGTGATGTTGGCTGCGGTGCAGACGATAACGATGAGTTCTTGAGGGTTAATTACCCGAATGATGATTTTGGCTTTTCTTCGACGGTACATCGAAGATTTCTGACGGTTTGTTAAATTTATACGTACACATAATAAACAAGCCGATTTATTATGTTCCGCCACCGGAGTGCTTCCTTCCTTCATCACATTGCGGCTTTTATCCATCTTCCTATCATGCAACTTGTAACAAATATTTATCATCGCGTTGTAGCATTATTGCAAGTAATATGTGTTCCGCGATGCGAGATATGAGGAATTTTCGGTCAATATCGAATATTAATACTTCAATATGATGTGCAATGCAACGCGATTATTATCGCGACAGAATTAACTCTAATAATGCCGTTATCTCGCGTTAATGGACCGATAATGCATCTTCGAAACTGTACTTTTGATCATATAAAGTTATAATACATAGAATAATAATATTGACCGCTGGAGAGTGTAGATAATCGAGGGACGTAATTAGTGCAGAAAACTAAGCGTACTTTTATGATATTATCTATCTATCTATCTATCTATCTATCTATCTATCTATCTATCTATCTATCTATCTATCTATCTATCTATCTATCTATCTATCTATCTATATATATATATATATATATATATATATATATATATATATATAATATACAGGATGTACCGTAAGTTTTGGCCAATCGTTTTTGTGTAAATAGAGCGGATCAAACTGAGTCGAAAAGTCCTCTACCATTTCGGAATTTTCGCAATAGTTAACAAGATATCAATTTATTAAAAATTACCAAATATTAATCATGGAATAATTTTTTACTCAAATACTATCAATTTATAGAAAAACTTTATAGAAAACTGCAAGAAACAAAAATTATTTATATTCTTCTCATAGAACTCTAAGAATTTTTTATCAACTTTTTAATACTGCATTTTCTTATTTTCAACATGAGAAAATATAGTATTAAAAAATTCTGAATAAATTCTCAGAACTTTATGAGAAGAAAATAAATGATTGTTGTCTCTTGCAGTTTTTCTGTAAATTTAATAATATTTGAGTAAAAAATTATTCAATATTTGGTAATTTTTAGGAATTAATATCTTGTTAATTATTGCGAAAATTGTAAAATGGTAGAGGACTTTTTGACTCAGTTTAGTCCACTCTATCTACACAAAACTTACGGGACACCCTATATAGACTATTTCATCTTTCATTATTCAAAATAATAGAGAGCAGACGTTTGATCGATATGTAAAAATAATATGTTGTATAATTTTAATATAATTATTTTTTCTCATAATAAGCATTTATTATTTTCATTTATTTATGTGAATCAATTTTCAATGAATTAAATTTTATGTGATTTAATTGTATGTTTTTTTTACTATCATATTTTTATTAATAATTTCATGAATGAAATCTATAATATTTCAGATAGCAGGTGAAGTTTCAATAAAAGTTCGTAATTAAACCTATTTTTAAATATAAGTTAATTCGTAAAGACTCCTTACTAATCACAAAAAAAATAGATAAAATAAGGTAATAGGAGTCAGGCGCGGTAATTGTTGCGCAACAATTACCGCACCTAACTCCTATTACCCTATTTTATCTATTTTCTTTGTAAATCTATTTTGTTACCTTTGGTTCTATTGTAAATTAATATAATTCTATTGTAAAACCTATTTTAACGCTAAGAACAGAATGGGAAGTTTGCAGAGAAATACCGAGAATTATATAACATGATGCACATGATTCATAATCTCATAACTGTAAAATTACAATTATTACGAGCACTACCGCTGAGCACAAATTATGGAGATACCATTACGTATTACGTTTATTACTCGCACCGCTCATACACGGTTGTTCAGAATTGTAGCATACCATTAATGAAAGCGATTTATACTTTTAATGTCACGCTCGATAAATCATCAACTTGTTATCGTTAGTGTCACAAAATATTGTTATTGGATAAAAGTTTCCTAATTTCACAAGAATTTCTTAATTTCCTAATTTTACATGTTTTGAAAAATACGTAAAATGTATTTATTACATAATATTTTTATACCATCGTAACAAATTTGCGTGAGAATATATTAAATATGTGACTTTAATTGAGCACAAACATTTTGGATCGGTCATTTGAATTTGCCATTAATTTTTCCATTTAATTAGTAGATTTGTAGTTAATGTGTCTTAAAGAGCACGCTCAGATTCATTTTGATAAAAAATTTGTTTACTACAACTTTATGTATAAAACTGAATGTCAAGGGCGCTATTTTAGATTTTCTATTTCCATAATTTGCCATTTTTAATCATGAGAAACTTTTGCAGTACATCCGATTCATAATAAGTTCCAGTGTGATATACGAAAATTCGGCTTACAAAAGGAAACACGATATAACATCAAAAAATCTATTTTTCTCATATTTCTGGGATATAAAACTATTTTGGCTATTTCATGTGGATCCCAAACAACTTTTTGTAATTAACAAGATTTTTCGCGGGAAGGGAGAGGGGAGGGGGCAAAAATCAGACTTTTTTAACATCCTCCTTTGTCAATGGTATCTTGCTAAAACAAGGCCGATTCATAATCGATTCTTATATTTAAGATCTTCCTAAGTACAGTCTTAAGATACTATAATCACAGCCATATTTGATTGTAAGGCTTTGATTTTAAGACATTACTTAAGATGGTCTTGAAATAACCAACTATGAATATAAGTCCAAAAAATTTAAGATTCAGTTGCATAATTTATTAATTCCCTATTGAGATTATTTATATATTGGTTCAGTATTATATCTTTTTATACAGTAAATCAGATAATTTAATGAGGTCATAGGTGAAGAAGATATGATGTCTCATACTTTTCTATTAGGTGTACAAATAAGTTTCCGCCGTTTGACAAAAGACGGCGCCACTAGCAAGCTATGGTTAAAATTGTCTGATGTAAAACATTATATCGTAAGGTTGGATATCTGTCAACAACATAACCTTGAAATACTAGCGATTTTGTATCAGCATCATATATTTTTTTTGTGCGAAAATGCCGAGTTTTGAGCCGAATAAGCGTCATTTGTGGGAACTTTTGATTTACTTCTTTAATTTGAAGAAATCTGCAGCTGAGGCTCATCGATTGCTTGTAGAAGCATATGGTGAGGCTGCCTTAAGTGAGAGAAGTTGTCGTGAATGATTTCAAAAATTTAAGAACGGTGAATTTGACGTAGAAGACAAAGAACGTAGCGGAAGGCCGAAAGTGTACGAAGACGCGGAATTGGAAGCATTATTGAATGAAGATTCATGCCAAACGCAAAAAGAACTTGCACTTACATTTTGACTTACATCAATAAAACATTATGTATCGTTCTTTCACAATAAATGCTTAATTTTTGATTAAAAAAACGGCGGAAACTTATTTGTACACCTAATAGTAATACTATTAAGAAGTATTAACTCCACGGCTGTTCTTAAAATGTGTAGTAGAATACTCGCGAAAGAATTTTACACTGAAGAGGGTTCGAAGTAATTATAAAGATCGAAACGTTTGTAAGTTATATCGATTATTCTTGCTAATAAAGCACATACACACCAACTTCCTGTCGGCTCATATTGGCATGTTTCAACTTTGATCGATTTCGTCTGAGCCTATAAAATTCTTAATATATTACATATTTCCATATTGAGATTATTACAGAAGAAATAACGTTGCATCTTCTATTTTCAGCGCGGGCGGTTGATGCCTAATGGCGCGGGCTGGAACGCAACGCTGGAGAAATCCTGCTCCAGAGTAAGTAGACCCTTAATTCACGGTGGGAATAAGCATGTGGCATACTATATTATGCATAACAGATGCGACAGAGCACGGTACCGGACGGTTCTCAAACCGAAGGTTCAAGACGATTGCGCGACCAAAAATGTGTCAGAAAAGGCTAGAGTTAAGGGCGAGGAAAAATAAAGAGATGAAGTGCACGTTGCGAAAAGTATCGTTTATCTCGAAGTCACACTGGTCACTTGGCTGTTCTGATTTTTCAAATTTTTTTCGATTCTTTCTGTCGAGATTTCACGAAATACCTCGCCGACAAAACGTGTATTTCTAAACTGCTGACAAACAAGCGACAGTTCGAGTGGTGCTACTTCTCGCTGAGAGAAGTTTGATAGGAATGGTGAGAGAGCGATGATAAAAACTTCTCGTCGGGTCCATCGATGGATTTGAATAAAGTCGAGGGGAATATCTCGGTTCGAAGTTTCCTGAAGCCTGCTTTGCTCCTTGAAACCGATGTCCGTTGAGTCTTTTTTTCATTCTTTCTCAACTTTTTTCCCCGGAGATGAAAGCCATCACGAACCGCGTAGATGGATCCGAGCATAATGAAACGTAACTTTTTAGCCAATTTTTAAATAGAAAATTTATTAATCGAACGGGAAAACTCGATAATTTTAAGAAGGATGTTAACTTTCGTGTTTTACCAGGATTACATTCTTAGTTCTATCATGTAGGAAAACATTCTTTTTAATACTAGAAATTGAAAATACCTATTATGGTCGAAAAATTTATTAACAGTTTTAACATATTAACATCTTTATAATATGATGCTTGATGCATCAAATTATTGAAATTGCTTGTCAATTTAATTCACTAGAGTAATTTTAATTGCGTTTTAATTGCGTTATAGTCCGGAAAAACAATTCGGCGCGCAGTTCAAAAAGAATATGGTATATATGTAATATAAGTACATATAGTGTATATTATAATAGTAATTCAAGATTGAATTATTTAAAGCAATGAAGATCCAGCTTCGACCGTAATAGGCATTTTAAATTTCTAATATTGATTGTGTTTTTCGCATATATACGTTCTAAAATAAAGATTCTTAATATTCTTTTTAATTGCTTTCGATATAACAGCAAATGCCATGTGCCATCAGTTTAATGATTTGAGATGTTTCAATTAAGTGTTAAATGCGACGCAAATTGAGGATTCCCTAATCTGAATTAGTACGCAGATGTTATACTATGTTGCACAATGTAATCAACTGCGAGTTAAACTTTAATGGGCAAAATTCACTTGGATAACATAGATAACAGGTGATTTTCTTTCGATAACTCGTTAAAGGAGGAACTTAGACAGAAGAATAATTTCGCTTTGCTTGTTACGCAAATTGACGACGGAGTCGTGAGATATTCCGTGATTCAGTTTGTACGTGTAATCAAGGATTTTTGCAAACAGTTTCCTTGAAGGAGATCAGAAGATTGCCTCGATGCCGAAGGACTTGATGTACTTGTATGTATATATACCTGCGGTGCTGCCCGTTGCCCGCCACGCCAAACGTTGGCCGATAAGGCAGATCGGAACCATAGAGTGGTATCTTTGATCAAAGACGCTCTTCAATTAGATGCTCCGACGTGATTCCAATAATGAATAATCGAGAAGCAAACTCTGAGATTCTGCTGTACCAACATTCTATCAAGATCGCGTCGAGGAGTATCGAGCAATTTTTTTCAGAATATCATGTATTAAATGACCTTACAAAATCGTATACGATATTGCAAATGCATTGATGATTTCATTTAAAATTCATTTTTCGGAGAAATACCGGAAAATATTCCTACACAATCATCACCTATTTTTATGTAAATCTTAAAAGTCACTTCTGTCACTTTCTACTTCGAAACTCGCGATTGAATAGCAAAAACGCGCCGGAATAAATATGCATCAATATTTTTATATTTATAATTTTACACGCGCGATTAGTATTGTTGACAAGATTTCATTTTAGTTTTACATACATTATCTATTTTACTACATTATCTATTGAACATTATCTGCCACTTCCATATCACGTTCTTCAGTGCATGAAGTTATTTCATCCATAATTATAGATTAGACTAACGAAAATACTGATGCTTAAAATAAAAATAATAATACATTAAATAGAATTTAAATTATTCATCTCAACACTCGCTATTACAAAAGAGAATCACAATTCTGAGCTTGATAGATAAAGTTTTGTTATCTTATTCAAATTTCCATAAAAAAACTTGGAATTCATTATCGAGGTTTTAATAGAAAGTAACTATCCTTTACATTTTATATGACTAAATAATTAAAAGCATTTAAGATCTACTTTGAAAAATGGAAATTCTTTATACTTAATGGAATACAAATTCATTATTACTAATTATAGATTAGATTTTAATCATGATTTCGATTAGGGGAGCATCAATATCTTTAATGACATTTAATCCTTCGATTATCAAGAGCCGTTCGTTAAAAACGATCTTTTCAGAATAATTCTGCTATAAGATTTTGGTAATTTCTGTAGATTTTTCTAATTAATTTTTAAGTTATAAGGTTGTATTTGAAACAAATAAATAGAACAATACATACCATTTTCAAAGAGATATAACTTATATCGCTTTTCCATATCCTGCACTAAGGTGAGTTGCGGAGTTTGCTATTCTAAAAAATCGCGATTCACAAAAGTTTAGAAAACCCTATGATCTAAATTTTTACTTTTCTTATTAAACATTTTCTTCTATTTGTCTTATTAATTCGGTGGACACAGAAAAGCTAAACAAACTATGTAATAAGAAATTGCAAAACTGATTCTCGCATATTGATCGACATGCAGTACGTGGAAATTCTTATTTATCAAATGACCTGTAATCGATGGTTTCTCCATTAAGCTGCTACGATATCGGGGTGTACGTCGGAGAAATCAAGCGCGCCCAACTAGTCAGGCGAATGATCAATCGCCTGGAACATACCATCTCCATGTTACCGTGTACCAAGTATGGATACACGAAGTAACGGACCATTCAAAGATCAACGCTGATCGATGACGAACAGACTTACACCTGGTATCCACAGATAATGCTGGAAGACAAACTGAGAGAAAAATTTTGGATGTTCGTAACTATAATTACATGCTACTAGGTATAATTATGATTATTATTGTGTGCTATTATTATTGGTATAATGCAATAGTAATTATATACGTACAGTTTTAGCAACAAATATATATATAGTTGAAGTAATTGCAGTTAAAATAATTTAATTATAATTTATAGTTATTTTTCGACTGTATTTTTTATTTTATATGGTTTCCCAAAAATGACTATAATTATAGTCATCTTCCAGCTATAGATATTTGTTGATAAAACTATATGTATATATCTATGTATAGTTATAATTACTAACATTATAGCAGTAAAATAGACGGAAGCTAGCTAAGAGGCAAATTTGGAAATGCAAATTTCTAAACTAAAATATATATGGATATGTTTATGCTTGCATAAGATAGCACAAAAAAGGAGATTGCAGAATACAATAATCTGTGAACATATGAACTTTTTCATTTTTTCTATTACGTTTTTTTATTATGATTCTATCAAGTTTTTAAAAATCTGGAAAGCAATTTAAAATTCTTTCTAGCAACTTATAAAGTGACAAAAATATTGACCTAAAAAGAGTTGAATCATAGCAATGGAATATGCGTTAGAAAAGATAAGAATAACATTCATTATGTGATCAGTCTGGATGCTGAAAAAGAATTGTTAGACATTTTGTAGGCCGTGAAAATGGACAAATATCTTATTTTTTGCACTTTCATGTTAGAATATCTCAAAAACTTGATATTTTCGAAGCCACAATCGTAATCAGCGCATCAAAATCTATCAAAAACAACTTCATTTATTTTAAAGCTAAAATAATATCGATGTAGCAATGTAATATTAAATTACAAATAATATTAAACTACTTGTCTATTTAATTTGTAATACTATAATACTACTCCAGCTTCGATTTAGGACTGTATTTCAAAATCAACAAATAATCGGCATACAGTTAGCTTAAATTAGAAGTTGTATAAATTTACAAGAATTAGGCATAATATTTGTGAGTCTACAGCATAAAATGTTCCATTAATATTTTAAAAACACGAAACAAATAGCAATATCATAATTATGTTGAAGCTAAATATACGTATATTCACATAGCCCGTGAAAACAATATAAATTACGTTTCTCTTCATTTTGCAAGACAAAATTGATTTTGACAATGCACAAACCGTACGTTTTGGTTTCTTTACAAAGAGAAATATTGAATATTTCTGTTATATAGGAGTATGATCGTTTCTCAAAATATTATTTTTACTGACTTACAGTACTTTGATCAACACTACAGCTCGAATATTATTTTTTACTTCTTCAAGATAATCCGCAATTATGCGAAACAGTAGAAATTCAGCATGATGCATCTTTCGTGTCGGTTTGTAGCGGTAGAATTGTAAAAAATTTCAAAGTAATCTACTTACGACAGATGTTTGCGTATGAATGTTATTTCAACGGAAAGAAAATATCAAGAAGAGTATATATCTCTGGCGAACTAAGGAATATATTTTCATTCCCTTGGAAAATGTCTAATACTGTCTTCTGATATTCTGCCCTGCGCTACATCTTTATCAATATATCGAATATTAAAATTAAGCTAAAAAATAATAAAAAATTTGACAAGCGTTTTATAAAAATATTTTGCTGAAATTCTAAGCGTAATTTATTTAAAGAGCAAGCTATAATTGCACGAAATAATTGAAAATTTAATATTAATGTTTTATTTCGAAACTGATTCTCATGAAGAATATTTTCAAAAAGTTGAAACCAATTCAAGATCGTTCTTTTTTCCTTGCATTTGAGCATATTACGCTTT
Source organism: Acromyrmex echinatior (assembly GCF_024713525.1). Taxonomy (NCBI): domain Eukaryota; kingdom Metazoa; phylum Arthropoda; class Insecta; order Hymenoptera; family Formicidae; genus Acromyrmex; species Acromyrmex echinatior. Next base: position 7,764,221 of record NC_141852.1, read on the forward strand.
TACCAGCAAATTACCAACGATTTAATAAATTAATCCCGATTCGTATAATCAAGGTATCGGGGGTGCGAGTTAATTTCTAACAAACAGAGCGGTCTGGTCGCTTAATCCGTTAATTAGACTCGTAATCTCGGAATCAGTCTGTTGCCTACGGCGTCTGCGAAAATTCTCAAGATCCTGTCGGTAAGACGAGGGAGAGTTTCTCGCTGAGAGATATCGATAGAACTAAGTGGAAGGATCGTCGGCAGTCTGCTTACCCACTCGAATCCTTGTTATTGGACATGTTACTGAATAGAGTTCCTTTCAACTGCTTCGCAAAACATTTCTTCGCTTTACTTGTGGCAGTCGAATTTTACGATATTTAGACTCTGTGATAATAAATTTTTAAAGGAAACAGATTACAATTCGACAAATTTGTTAGACTTAATAATTTCTGAAGATAATGTGTCGTTATTTTTTTAAATCGTTTTATATATAAGAGATTCTTTTTTTCGTTAACGATGTTTTTCTGATGATGATCATAAAATCATAGGAGGAAGACACACACTTAAGCCTTTATTCTTGAATAACTTCTTAATGTTATTAAATTAACGAACGAAAAAATATTATTCATATTCTAGCAACCTTTCTTTATTCATATAAATCAATGAATTAAAGTTTTGATGTTCCGTATTATTAAAAAAAATTGATATGTCATGCAAAAGTCATGTCTGCAAAAGTGGTATCTTCCCTCTATATATACAAGATGCCATCTCCTATGGGAAAAGATGTCACAAACAATTAAATAATGTGATGCAATATAAACTTGCATATTTTATTTATTTATAGTCCATAATCAAAGATTAAAGCAATAAGAACACATAAAAGTAATGATAAAACATAAATTGATGAAATATGAAAGAGAATTACTATTTAGGAAGTAAGTTGGACTTATTTTTATTCGTTTAAACAGCATTTCATTAACTTAAAATATTTCGAATTATATAAAGCATCCAAAATTTTAATTCATAAAATTGTTTTAATAATGGTTTCAAGGAAAAATTGTATTTTGTATTTACTGTCATCTATACAACTGTTTACCACACGCTTTTGACAATCAATAGCTAATGCATGTTCCATAAAAAAATTATAAATAAAGTGGCGTCTTCCGCCTTGTGACATCTTCCCTTGAATTATCTTATTTAATATTTAATGAAGAATTTTCTTCTACTACAATTAATATATTTTTTTTAATGTTCTTAGAAATTATCTCTGAGAGATTATTGGATTAGACTTCCAATGAGATAATTAAATTTTAAAGGTTTTGTTAGAGATTTACATTGTGCGATACTGCAAATTAAACATCACGTTACAAAGAGAAATATAAAGATTTTCATTCGCTTGTTCGTATATTTATATTTTAAGTATTCATCTCAGTTTCTTGTGGCTCTTTAAACTTGATTTGCAATTTCAAGTTGGATTAAAGTCTTCCTCGCCTTATTGGATAGTGTAACGGAAAGATGTACTTTCCTAAGATCCTTTGTACATGTTCCTTGTGCGTGCGTATCTAAAACAGCACCTTTGAAAAAAAAAGATAATGAGTTATCTATTATTGATAGATTCTCTATTAATTGAAAATTTAATTCATCTTTTTCATATTTCATATTTAATTTAGCATTAATATATTTTTCGAAACAACAAAAAGAGTAATATATATACATATATTATATATATATCTTATATATATATATATATATATATATACATATATATATAAAATAAAAATTTTAAATAAATTTTTGGAAACGTCCCATATCCAAATACCAAAATATTTCAAATAATGTCAAATTGATATCCTTAAGTAGATTTCCATTAATAAAAAAGTTTAATACTAAAAATGATTAAATAAAATGATTATATAAATGTGTTGTTTAGAAGAAGTAAACTCAATGACCTTAGCATATGTTGTTATGATTTGCATATGTAAGTGACCTGCAGAAGGTTTCAGTCGTTGTTTATTAAAAGATTATTAACAATCAAATTTAATTATTCTCTCTGATACTTTGAATACAGTGATACTATGAATATTTTTATGTGGAAAATTATAAAGCCATTATGAAATCTCGCTTTGCGTTGTAAAGTATGTGTGAATGCAGTGAGTTTCGCCCTCCAAATGGAAAGTTCCACTATCAAAAAACTATAAACATATTGAATTTATATCGCGTTATAAATCCATTTAAGCCATATTGTATTTCACGTTGTAAAATATATGCATAAACTATCAAAAATTGAATACATAAGGTATGATGCGTGAAAACAAAAGGTCGGAAATTCGGATGGCGCATGTGAAAAACTTGTGGCAGGAATTTAAAAACATACCTGCAACATTTCATTTCGATAATATAATTTATACTTTTTGCCGCCAGCTACATTTTTATTTTCAGAAGTTAGGGTAGACGTCATTCCATATCATTTCAATCAAATTGATCACTTCAAAATTTTAAAATTTTTAATAATGTTATCATTTATTTATTTATGTGTTAAGAATTGAAAACCATTTTTTTAATAAATTGTTTATTACTTACACACATAAGTTTAAGTTAAACCTCGTTTTGTGTAGAAAGTTATAAATCTGTGTGGGACTTCGTTTGCATTGTAAAGTATATTTTTGATATTTATTTGATAACATTTAGAGTATTTCTACTAAAATTTATAGCAATCGGCCTAGAGATGTTTTCGAAACTTCAGTTCTGTTTTTTTTTACACAAAAATGTTATTTAGTTCTTTCTCTGTTTTTCTTAGTGCCTAATATGTCTCATCTTTATTTAAAAGTAGATAACAGAAACGGTTAGTAGGAAGTGACCCAAGTTTTATCGGAGGTTTCAGGGTGATCAGGTCAAATCCCATTAATTCTACTTTGCAATTTCGATCGAGAATTAAAGTCATCTTTGTTTGAGAGGCCGACGATAGTTTGTTCTCCGTAGGGCTTTCGTTATTGAAGCTCGAGTGGCGACGCTGAGTTTCTCGTCGCAACTGTCAGAATCTTCATTAACTACGATCTCTCAATAATTATTAGTTTAGTTACGGTCCTAACGAGACCGTAACTTGGAAATAAAATTCTGACACGTTAGAGATGTGCGGCAATGATGATGCAACATGTAGATAATATAAACTGGAAAGGAAAAATTTCTCCGATATCGAAACTCGTACTTGTCGTACTTGTTGTATATCGAATGGAACTTTCACAGTTACTTTTGTATATAACATTTGATTTATCGAGTTAAGAAAGAATGCCTTTTCGCACAAAATGGCGAAAACTCCTGAATAGAGAGTAGTTTTTGACTTGTCGAGTAAAAATTTTCCGCGCGATAAATCAACGGTGTTGCTGTTTGTTAGCATAGTATTACAATTCCCCTCTCCCTCTCTCCCGTTATAAAGAATTATTTTATAGCGAAATTATTTCGTGGCGCGGTTTTGTGGTTCCTCTTTCAAGGGAATGAGAGAATTGCTCTGTAAAGTATGTTTGCGCTCGTCCTTCGCAAGCATAAATTTCATTTTCATTACGTAACAAGATTTTTTTAAGATTTCAATCTCCGCTTAACAAATGTTGTTACGAAGACGCATAATGTATTATTGTTATTATTGTTGTTGTTGTTGTAGTATAAACCGATGTGTTGATTAATTTAAAATTGATAGATCAATCATGTTTATGCTTGATGTGAAAATCTCCGAATTTTTCAGCCTTTTTTATCATTCGCAATAAAAATGAAATGTTCGTAGCATTTGGATATTTGAGACACACTTGAAATGTAATACATTTTCGTTATATTTTGAAAAAAAATATATATATATATATGTATAGACCGTTTAAAAAACATCAGACAAACCATTTTTTAAATCAAAATATTCCATATTTTTTAACGATTTTAATATGGTAAATAAAAGACATCATAGACACAAAACTCAATAATAGATAGTTCTTGAACTATGATGTTATCAAAATGATAAAACATATGTTAATGCATTTTGATATATCATAGTTCAAAACTTATTGAGTCTTACGTCTATAGGTTGGTAATCAGTTATATTCAAGACTGATTTACAATTAATATAATCTTGAAATGTCATAAACTAATCATAGAACGATATTAGCATCTTAAAACATTACTTAAGACAGTCTTGTATTAAGAACTGATTATGGATATTTTTTTAAATTATATGATGTTTTTTACAATAAAAATTAATTTACTTTAATTTACTTTATTTTTCATATAATTGATAAAGTTCTTTTATACATTAAAAAATATTATTTACCAGGCCTATTCTTCTACAAAACGCTCGAACATAATTTATTTTCAATGTAAATTTATCATGTTGAAGAAGATCAAAATCCGTTCACTATGCTATGTTCTCTTTAAGTTCTAAAATATTCAAAAAACAATTTGTTAACATAAAAAATTGCTGTTTACGTGATAACAGAATTGATAACCTTCTCCTTTCTCGAAAAAATCCCGGACATGGGAGCCCATGTACAGGAGGCATTCATCTCATGACCCTATTGTGACTGAAAGGTGATCAATACCGGTTATTGTGTCCGCATCATATGTATCATTCATAATATAGACTTCAGCAAATTTCACGTCAAGTATATGTATAATTCGCGGTCTATTTAACGATTTAATCGTGTGCGGGCCATGACAGTGATTGCCACTATCCGATATACAACCGCGTAATAACTTTCCGTGTTAACAACGACTGCGTTATATTCATATAATGACTGCGCTTGTATCGCATGCCGCAAATTACTCAGGCAAATTCGCGCGTTTCATGTGTATGTCACGGAAAAATAGAGCAACTTTATTTCTTTGCTCTTAATAATATATGAATGTACACGATGACGATGCTTAGAATATGTTCAATGATGTTCAACCTATGAAGTTCATTTATACTTTGTGAAAAATTGATAGTTTCTTCCTGCAAGTTTGTAGCTTGAAAATAAATTAGCAGCAAGTATTCGGAGAATGATGTATGTTCATGGAAAGAACAGTTTTGCTATAATATTTAAAAAATATATAAAAATTTAACTATAATAGATTCAGATCTGAAAATAATTATATTGAAACATATAAAAAGAAGAGCATAAAAAAACCACAGCACAAGTTATAGTTTGTGATATTTAATTATTATTACATTAATTAAAACATTAAACGTTTCGGCCACAATCTGGCCATCTTCAATAATTCAATAATATTCTTAAAACGCAGAGTTACATCTAGTTGACATTAAATTCAACAGTCGGGAGTAGTAATTAAATAAACATGTAATTAAATAAACTTTTCTATGTGAAGATGCTTCATACAATAATGTTACAACGCCAGTTGTCATATCAAGAAAAGTGTAGAACAAGAATTTCCAGATTCTGTTTTACAGCAAAAAACTAAACGATGAATCTCAAATACTTCTTTTGCACAATTAGAATTTTGTCGTGACATTATGTGTTGTTATTTTGATGTTGATAATTGTATTGGATCATCGAAATAATTAGATACGTGGGACGCCGAATCAAGCTGGTTACTAGAATGTCAAAACTTTTTGTAACGTTATACTTATTATCTTTGAGCGTTTAACACAAATATTTTCTGTATCTAGCAAAGTTTTTAGATATTTTAGCAAAATTATTCTTGAAACGCTATGACACATTGTGCGAAAAACAAATTATCTAGCTAACAGTGTATAATAAATTGCTTTGTTTGCTAACATATGGGCGCTCGAGAAGAAGACGGTTCAAATTAAAGCGATAAGCGAAGTTTTCCGACGTAAGAGTGGAGGATTTCGTATCCAAAGTATAAAGCGTACTTCCGGAATGCTTTATTGACCTCCGTCTTTCTCGTTTTCTGTCCTCTTCACGAGCATCGAAGTTTCATTTATCGCTACGTCTCCTCGACTACGTGCTCCCTGCGGAACAATCCAATTTACGATCGATCAAACTTTACGACACTTTCGTGATTCTTCGAGAGGTGTCGTCCGTTCACCTAGTGTACGTATTACTAAAGATAACGCTATCGTATCTGCCGCGAATACCTTGTACGCGGCCTCATAAAATATTGCGTGATCTGTATTTGGCAACGACAGTGACACGATGTCGACGTCGACTACGACGACATATGCGCTATTGTGTGAATTCGTTGCATGTCTGCGAAACATTGAGAAGCAAGGTCTACGAAATGTCGTATCTTGTTGGCAGTGTGCCATAGGAATTTTCTCGGGACACTTTGAATCGTGACCATAGATGAAATAAATGAGCAAATCATCTCGAATGTTTATTTTCCATAACAAGCGTTTGATTTAATTATCTCTGATAATCGCGATATAGGCAGGATATGCAATGCATATCCAAAATACATTAAACATATATACACAGAAAAAAACAACTGAAAACTTCACTAATTCAGCAAACCTACAGTCGTAATATATAGACAGTCAATTTTTTATGGTAAAGTAGCAAAGTTGATAGCTGAATAATATTAGCGTTTTGTTAAACCATCAAATCTTTATAGTTATAGATGTTGAATTCGCGCAGTGAGTTATAGGTTTGCTGTACCACCCAATTAATTTTTTTTCTGTGTATACATTTACGTAAAAATGAGTTTTTAGTGTAAAAATGAAAATAAGAGGAACAACCTTCAATGATCTTGACTTTGATATATGATGTATCAAGCTCATGTATCATTCTCAGCAACATTTAAAAGATTTTAGCCGTCAGTTGAACACCTTAGATAATATAAAGAATTTTTGCAATAACGTGACCCAGATGCGGTGAACGTTAAAGTCACGTTATTTTTTTCTTAATTAGTTGTTAAGAAGAAGATAACCTGACTTTCACCGTATCTGGATCCACGTTATTGTAAAAATTCCCTAATGCAAAGTACCATAATTTTCAAACCTCATACTTTGAAATGTACTTAATGAAAAAATACTTTATTATGCGTTTTGGAAAGCTTTTGAAATAATCTACAAGAATTAGTTCTTAATTTCGGTAAGCCTGAATCTACAATAGATTTTTAAGCCTTAAACCATAAGAAATGGACGAATCACAGTCGATTATTCTCCTCGCATTCGACTATAATTGGTCAAATTCTTACGGTTTAAGGTTTAAAGCACCTATCGTAGATCCGGACTAACGTGTTCCAACTGGAATCCTCAGGATACAACACATAAGTGTAAAGGCAGTCGATCAGTATCCAAATATTTATGGACGTATATCGAACAGCGGACATCTCTCATGTAACATCGGTAATCCACCGTCATAAAGTTTATCCGTGATTGGCCGCAATTTTTCGACGCCGTGTATATAATATTCCGAAAAAAAGCGGCTGTTTCCAATCGATTCATGGTTGAAAGACTCGTAAACGTTACATGCCGCAAACTCGTCCGCGAAAAAGGCCAGTTTTCCGTGGGCACTTCCGTCCTATTGGCAGGACAGCAGTATAAACACCGATCCGCGGTCGTTATCCACGGACGCGGCTAACATTTTCGCTTGCGCTTTGATTACGCGACCGCAATGACAATATCTCCTTCGATGTACAGTAGCCTCGTTATACCGTTCGTGTCCGTGTAAATTGCCTACCCGCCTCTGATATCTGCGTTAGGATTGCGTACCGCGTCGTCGCGATTTATAAAATGAAATTGCAGCGGCACGTGCAGCGAAAGCTATATGTATGTAGATACACGCATGCGTGGACCTTCCTTTTCGCATTTCTCTCGCGAATTCGAATATAACGCGCTAAATGTCCATCAGATAGACTAACCTCCACAGTAAATATCTGTGCATATCCGTGATTATTTGATATTTTTAAAGCTCCATCGTATTTTATTTTAAACATTTAAACTACATACGTATTTCAATATTTAATGCAAGTACTTATTTTTTAAATAAGTGTTTTTCTAACTGTCTTTACATATTTAAAAATTCTTCTCCTTTTCCACAATTACAGTATTTTAAATTGCTTACATTGTGTCTCTTCATGTGTAGGGCTAAAAGAAAATTAAAAATTAAAACAAAAATATAGAGCAGATATTAAGAAACCTTCTGATTCACCTTCAGTTGTTTTATTCCATCGATTAAAGAATGAACACAATTTTGTTTGAGATAACATTCTTATTTTAGATTCAGAACCATCTTTTTATAAAGGAATGGTGATAGAAATAATTTTCATTAAAAAATATATAAAAAATGGAAATTAATAAGAGTACCTAACACAGAGGCTGCCTACCTAAGGTTACCTATGTCTTTCTATACTAAATAATTATATTAATTATCCTGTAGCAATTTTACAATAAAAATCACGAAATGATACTTCTTGTGCTTATTGAATTCCAACACGAGAATTCACTATCGCGTTTGCTGCATTATTACATCGCAGAAAATCTGAGATAACAGGAGGGAGGAAAATCTGTGTAGGTGTCACGTAGCAGGGATAAAGATTATTGGACAAAGTTGAGCTATACACGTGGCACAGGACAGAAACGAGGAAATTGTGCTTGATTTTAAAATACCTCGATGTGCAACACGAGATACACACAAGACGGTCGGCCGGTGGTGAACCGTCCCCAGTCGGATGCGATATTAACGATGCTTTCGAAGCTAATGCGATTTCTGGTGTCTGCTAGGATTTTCAGTGCTGTCAATTACTGCTTAAAGTGACATCGTCTGTACCTGGCTGTGTACTCTGTGTAGGTACCTCGTGAGGGCACTGAACTTCCGCGACCCGATACGAAGCGCGATACTGCACTCGTGCCCGATTCGAAAGGTGAACCGCGGTTAGCCCGACGGTCCGCGTTCTCTCTCAATTGGAAAAATGGACGGAAACCGTCGCGTTTTTTTCGCCGCGGGAGGATCGGACGTAATTATCTGTGAAGTCGAACAGTCAAATAATAGAATGAAGTTAAACCGGGCGTTGAACCGAGAATATTAACCTTTAACGCATACTCATTCGGGAACTTCTATTATACGAAGCTGCCTTTACGGGATATAATTACTCGTGGATTAGCATTAAGAATTCACGAGCGTCTGCTCGCGTCGCTCGTTTCGTTTTCCCTTCCATGCGAGAGAGATGAATAAATTGCATATAGTTGCAATTAAAATAAGATGCTATTTCTTAAACCTTTTTTTGTTAATAACTTTTTAATGAAAGATGAGCGCGTCCTAAAACTTGTTGGAGGTTACCGACAAGGTCATGACCTTGTCAACATATGTCAAGGTCGAGATCATTGGAAGGGGTTTCCTTAATGTATATATTTACTCTAAGTTTTAAACGATCTATAGAGATTTTGATATTTTTCGATGATGGAGATTTTTTTATTTGATAATGTTTTTGGAATTGTCACTTCATCAAACTTTGTCAAAAACTTGCTAAGAACGTCACCTAGAATGTATCAAGAGATGCAAACATGTGGATACTGTCCAATATATTAAATCAACGAATACATTATCTTCACATGGATCTATAGGATTCAAGATTGTTTAAGGATCTTGCAGATTCGAAGTAACGATTGTTTCATGATTTGAGATATGTAAACAAGAAACAACAATATAATTCCAATAAATCAATTTACTATAGGAAAGGAAGATGGAAAGTTATAAGCTAAGGAGTGTTTTAAGGTAAATAATTATCTAAGATTTTCTCTCTAATTCTTTTAATTCTTGTAGCGCGTTTTACGTTATTAAATTCATGATGTTGTAAATCTTTCTATAATCGCACAAATGTAATCTTACATTTTACGATATTCGACATTGACGTTAACTGACATAACTTGGTGTGTGCCGTACAGTTCCACGTACTCTGCAATAGCTTCTTGTCATTGACAAACTAATTGCTTTTACACCCTCCAGCGGATACAATTAACGCAGCGTACGAGGTTTATCGTAAATAGAGGTAGATTCGATCGTGGCGGTTGCTTACTGAACACTATCTTTAGATATCACATTGATCGATCAGAAGTAAATGATTGTTTCTGTACTTTTTGATGTTTAACTATTATTGCAATTCGAAAATAATTATAATATTTAAGATTTTTAAGACTTTTATCTTTTGTTAATGATAGATAAGATTTAATGTAATTTTTTGTTATTTATTAACACATATTATAACATTATTTCAATTTAAAAGAGACAAAATATATGTATATAATTTTACATTGTTAATATCAAAGAAACAATAGTAATCCAATCTTTTTTGAATTAAAAAAACATTTTGCGACTTTTAATTTCCATGTGTATCAAAATATAAATCAGTCCATTTCTGTGATTAATGTCAAAGTAATGTCCATACTGATTATTTAATAAATAATTAAATTTGCGTCAAATTTGATACATTTTTTTAATGAATTTGTTTAACTTTATTGTTTTAATTAAATTAACGGCATATTGAGCAGCGACGATCCATAGAAATGATTAAAAATAATTCAAATTGAGTATAATTTGACATTATAAATTTAACAAAGTATCTCCAATTTTCATTAACCAAATTATTTTTCTCTCTGGATAATTTTCAAGAAAAATAAATTTTATTGATGCAAGAAAAAAATTTCATTCGAGAATATCTGTGCAATTTGTTGGAAATCGAATGAAATAATAGCTGATGTATCGAAATTTAATACTGATTAATTTTTTAAATATATATTTTTATATGAATCTATTTCAATTTTTCCCTACACTGAAAATATTTACTATTTCTATTTCAATTATTTTCCCCCAATATAGAATAATGTGTTCGGAAAAGATAGTTTTTCTGAAGTACATTAAAAGAAAAAAATTGGTTGAATATGGCATAAATAGCATTTTTAATAGGCTGCTGCAATTAAAAATGTTATGCTATATTTTATTATTTAATTTGCTAGTAGCAGCCAATCTTTTCTTTCAGTGTATCTAAAAATTTAACAGGATACAGATCTGAAAATAATTTGGTTAGTTCATAAATAATCAAGTATTAAATGTTGAAAGAGGGTTGCCAGAATGTAAATATTTGTTATCCATTATATTTGATTTTCCTACACTGAAAAAAATTTATGTAATTTTACATGGAAATGACATGTTTATGATCGGAAAATTAAGATGAAAATTTACAATTTCCACTAAATTTTCAATCATATTTAAATAATTTTCCGGTCATAAACATGTCATTTCCATGTAATTTCCATGTAAAATTACATAAATTTTTTTCAATGTATATAATTATTTTGATGGTACAACAAAATTATTTTTAGATCTGTACTAACTAAACTTTTAAATACTTCAGCAAAATCATTCTTTACGTGCATGATATTTGGAAATAATAAATCTTAATTATTTTGAAACACGTCGTTGAAAAATAATGATGAAATATTGTAAAAATCGTGTCTTCCAAGTAACAATATTATAATATGTAAAGTAATAATATTATGTTGTATCATTTGTTGCCATATATCATATGTAAAGTCGAGATGAAGTATTGCGCGCATGAAAGTATTATATAAATATTCATTCGAAATTTTATATTGTTATTTTATGCGAACGTAGAAATTTTATAGTGCTTACGTAAATGCCTATAAGTGCATCGTTAAGTTGCCGTGCCGATAAGCATATACTTTTTATTTGATATGCGCTCGTTGTAGCAAATTACTTTCAATATATTCAGCATTATAATGACAAAATATCACGTGTGCGAATGTGTTTTGTTTTACCGCTTTTCCTATTCACGCATGACATAAGCTGAGAAATTTGCACGTAATTCTTGTATACACCTGACTCACCGGCATACGAAAAACGAACAGGAAACGAGAATAAGTGAGATGAAAAGAGGAAAAATCACGCGGGAGGAAAGCCTCAGGGATATATGGCAGACAAGACTTCCTGATGAAAACTTAACAATATGCAGCGCGCGTGAGTCTGATTAAACTTGCATATAACGGCCTTACGCTATTTTGAATTGAAATGAATTAATGGAACGTGTAGGTAACTCTTGTCGGATATCATAAAAATATAAGAACAGTAATATTCTTAATTTCTTTTTTTAGACTGGTACTCATAGTCCGTTCTTATTTCAAGACCATCTTATCTCTAAGTAATTAAGATACTAATACGGCTTTCTGATTGATTTATGACACCTTAAGTCTGCACTTAAGACAGTTTTAAATATCTACTTATGAATACTAATCTTAATTTCTCATATTCAAAATTATCTACTTTATTTAAATTTATTTTAACAATATTTTATTCTTTAAATCCTATGGTTTTACTTTATTTATATTTTTAACTTAGTTTATTAAAGTGATATAATTTTAATTCACCGACTTATGTTTATACTTTCTTGCGTACAGTATGTACGTGTGCGTGTGTATCAGGATTGATAAAAAACGTGTTTAAAAAAAAAAACAAACCATTCAGTTTTTTTTGTTTAAAACATATTTTTAATGTTTTATATATGTTTTCAACAGCTTTAGAAAAAAATCACGTTTTAAAACAAAAAAAAACCTTTAAATATATAATTATTATATTTTATTATAATGCATTTTTTTACTTTCAAGTATTTTGAAACGTTCTAAGGTACATTTTAGCATTTATAATTATCTACTTCCTCATTTTTCTTTCTAAACTTGAGCGTATTATCATATGAATATAAATATATTTGAATGTGTTGTTTGCTATTTAACATTTTATTTGACTGTATATATTTTAAATTATGCAAATTTAAACAATAGCATGGCATTTTGCTGCTGTTCTTTATGCGTATTGATTATTTCTTTTTTGAGATTTTTTCAAAATAATTATTCCTTGAACTAATTGTAGTTCTAATATTAATCTATAATTTACGTCGCTATATATTTTTATAGACTGTTGAGCTGCCTATATAGAGGATGTTTGAAAAATAATGATAAATCTTTCGCATGGGGGCAGAATGGACTAAACTGAGAAGAAAAGTCCTCTACCATTTTGCAATTTTCTTCGCAATAGCTATCAAGATATTAATTAATAAAAATTGCCGAAAATTGGTCTTCAATCATTTTTACTCAAATACTATTAACTTTATAGAAAAACTGCAAAAGACAAAAATTGTTTATTTTCTCCTCATAGAACTCTATGAATTTTTTCAGAATTTTTTATCAACTTTTTAATACTACATTTTCTTATTTTTACCAACATAAGAAAATACGGTATTAAAAAATTCTAAAAAAATTCTAAAAAAATTCTAAAAAAATTCTTAGAGCTCTATGAGAAGAAAATTAACAATTTTTTGTCTCTTACAATTTTTCTTTAAAGTTGATACTCGAATAAAAAATTATTGAAGAATTATTGAAATTTTCAACAATTTCTAGCAATTAATATCTTGTTAATTATTGCGAAAATTGCAAAATAATAGAAGACTTTTCTTCTCAGTTTAGTCCATTCTGCCTTTATGCAAAAGATTTATCATTATTTTCCAAATACTCTGTATACATAAAGTTATATGTATATGTACATATGTATAATATGTATGTACATTTGTATACATATATTATATTCTGCAATACACTCTACTTTTTTGTTAATTTTATAACCAAACTACTGTTTTCTAAACAAAATAATTTTTTAAGACTATTTTTATAAAAGACTACATTACCATCCATGTTTCTCTTCGATTTGCCATTAATGTCGCCACATTTTCATTAATAGTATAATAAGTAATAAATATTTCATAATTTTGAGTCCGAGAATCGATTCAACAATATTTTAATGAATGTAATTGTCAAGTTTCATAACTTAAATATTCATTATTTACCAAGTAAACCAAATTATCGTTTAAAATGTAATTGAAATATCACCTTCTTCTCTACTAAATAGTATTGAAAACACTTTTTTTAAAAATAACATTTTAAACATTTGTTTTAAATTGTTATAGAAAAAAACATGTTTAATTTAATCTGATGTTTAAAATATGTTTTAAACATTTGTTTAAAAAAAAAGTTTTAAACAAAACAATCCTAGTGTGTATATGTATGTGTAATACACACACGCGCGCGCGCACACACCCACACACACACACACACACACACACACACACACACACACATTTGGTGTTTTCCAATAATGTACACAGGTGACACAATATAACATTGCTCGACACAGTAAAAAGCTAAAAACGAGCGTATAAAATATATCAAAGTTATACCAACTTTTCAAAAAGTTATTTGGTATTATTATTAGCCGTATTATTATTAGTACTTATTTATAATAAAATCTTCAAAAATCGTCAATTCTGAAAAAATTATAACTTAAGTCTAAATAAAAATCATAAATCTATTATTAATATGCTAAATTTAATTATAAGAATAAAATGGAAGACTGCAATGCATTCTGGTGTTACACTATGAAACTAAATGTTCCAACAAGTACTTTACACAGTGGAACACAATATAACGTTTCTGTCCTGTAGCTGGAAAATAGCCATTATTAGAGGCATCATATTTTTTATAGTTTATATATATATATATATATATATATATATCCAAGCATTAGATTTATTTTATATTTCGATTTATATTATATTTAAATAGACATTGTTCCTACGTTATCTACATATATCAATTATTGTGAAGAATATTACTAACGCCTCGGTAGTTTAAAGGCTTAGGACGCTCGCATGGAATGCTAGAGATTCGGGAATTCGACTTCCGATCGAGGTAATATTTTTCGCAATAAGAATTAATTATTTACAGATTTTAATATGTCATTCAACATTATTAAGATCGTTCTAAGATACAAAAGTATCGAATTGTTAAATTGCTAGTCAATTTAACTCGTGATAGTTAGTGTTTAGGAGTTTGCATTTCAAGACCGAAAAATCATTTTGGCCTGCAATTTAAAAGACTACATATATGTAATATAGTATATAAATTCACACAGAATTACATAAGCATTTAAGATCCAGTTAGACCATTAAAGGCATTTCCTATTGGTTGTGTTCTCACATGTATGGTTCTATAAGATTTAATATTTAATATTAAAAATTGAAAATTTATATTTTTTGTGATCTTAATTTGTCTTATTAGGTATTCCTTTTTCATATTCTTTAACACAATATGATCTTAGATTTAATAATAAATTAGAAACTAGATTATCATATGAATAAATCAATTAATGTTAAATAACAGAAACGCTTATGATCGAAATTAGATCTTTTCTTTATTTATATAGTTTTATTTATATAGTTTGCAGTTGATTATTCAAACATGTAATTTTCCTCTAGAGTTATATATGAAACTGAATTCCTTTTCTCGCTCTTGATAATCAAATATTTTTGGGAATGTTTGATAGATACAAGTATTCTTGCTTCAACAAGAGCAAGTAATTTCAGCGAGATCAAATACAAGCAGGCTGCTGCTGCACCTATTCACTATCTTGGATTAACTACGTGGTTTCTGCGCAATGCGATACCTAATCTAATCCGTCGGTGCGAGCTCGAAAACCAACGTCGTCATTAATTACGGTTCCTTAGCAATAATGCAGATCTATGCAGAGCGAACTACATATTGCATAAACTTATTATCTTATGATATATTTATACGATTATCCTAAATTTTATCCTTAAAACATGAGTTCTTTTTATTTTTCTATCAGTAATAATCTTTTTTTATTTCTTATTTCACGGATTAATATGAATAATGATATTAGTGGGGGTGATATACATTTCCTAAAATTTAGAAATAATTAGAATAATTAAATATTTTTGAGAATCTTTTACCTGTTTCTTTAGAGCACAGTCTTTTTTTTACTTCCCTGACATATAAAAAATTATCGAATTATCGAATTTTCTAACTAATATAAGATTAACATTTTGTTAACGTTATACATTGTTGTTATGAATGACGATGCTTCCGTGGCGAAATTTTCTGTAATTTAGAATAATTTAATACTTTCAGAGAATCCTTTTATTAATCCTGATGTCAAATAGAAGAGTAAAATTGCTTTGACATCGATTATATATTGTTATGAAGCAAAGTGCAATATAATATCGTGTGAATTGATATAAGTTGCAACACCTTGACGCAAACGAGATATGACCGCAAAACCGCAGAGCTCGACTTAAAAGTGACTTAAAGTGACACATGCTTAAAGCGACTATTTCCGGATTTACTGTCTCTGCGAGAAATTGAAAATCGTTAAAAGTGCGAAGAAAGCTACGGGAAAAACTGATTGACTTTTGACGAGAATCACTTCCTGATGAAAGTTTACGATCAGTGCTTGATTTTTAGAGTTTGATCACTTTTCTGAAGACTACTTAAGAAGTAGGTTAAGGGGATTAAAATTTAATTTTAGCGACATAGTTTTTTTATGAATAAGGGTTGCTGTAACAATATTTGAGTAAAATCCATAAGTTGAATTTGCGTTAATTGAAGTACTGAATATAAAATAATTATTACAAAAATAAAATACCATGTTAAATAAAATCTCACAAATGTGAAAAGCCCTTTGTGACATTATTTGCTATTTTTAATGAAGATGAGTAAATATAAATATTATACTTCTCCAATTTAAGAATGTATCATCCGTATAGTCCCTGCAAAAAGTTTAAAATTGGAAACATATTAATCTTTATATTTTTCACATAAAAATAAATCTTAAATCTATATATGTACATATAAAATAGTTGCGTGAATAACATATTTATTAACAATACATTTTTACAGTTTACTTATCGTAAATTTGTTAATATTTTTTATCGTTATAAGATTTTAACTAAGAAATAATGATTAAAATTTCTATTTTTGCGTAATTTACTTTAATTATGATTTATGCAAAGTTGTACTGAAAGTGATTAGGTAGTTGTTCTTGTAAATAAACAAATAGATACTATATTTATTTACAAAGCAACTAATCTATGTATTGTAATGAAACTTTGCATAAATAATCTTAACTATTTAAAGTATTTATATAAAAATATAAAAATTTTTATCCTTTTTTTAAGTTGAAACATTATAACAATAAAAAAGTAATACATATAGTAAATAAACTATAAAAGTATGCTTTTAAATAAATATATGATGTTATTCACACAACTGTTTCAAATGTATATAGTCTTAATATTCATTTTAAAAAGTAATTCATATAAAAAGTATAAATATTGTTGACATTCCCAATTTCACTAGAATTATACAAGTGATACATCATTAATACTAAATCACACGCAACGTCAATTTTTTAAATAAAAATATACAATAGAATGTAGAAATAAGCTCAATGGTGAATTTACTTAAGCTTGATGATTGATCGTAAGAGCGTAGTTTATATTATTTCAATAATGTGGACGCAATGTCTGTAATATATTAAATCCATAACTAATTAACCAGCAGCATTGATTATCGATTAAATCAACAATTAATTACTCAGTAATATTGATCAATTCAATCGATACTCTGCCTATTTCATAGGCTAATTGACCTAATTTCTCGTCTCTCCTCTCTTCCTCTCTTTACTCTTTATGTCTCTCTTGATTCACCTCGATTTGTTCCAGCGCGGACATATCGGATGCATGATTGGCAAAATTATTATCTGTGTTATCGGAATATCTTAGCCGCTTAACGGACCATTCTACGAGAGTAGAGAACGATCCAGTATAAAGATTATTTACGAGTGTTCTTTTGATTTCGTGTCCATCTTTCTTTATTGATTATATTCTTGGAAGTAACGTTCCGTAATTACGTGTAACAGCATTTTCAGAAACGAACAAACAAACCGCTTTCTTAGCAACTTGTTATTTAGGGATAATCAAATATACAGGTATAAGCAAGCGCACATTTCGCCGCAGTAATATTGTATAATTTGCCTCTTCCCCTACCTCTTATTAAATTACCTATAAGCAAGACTCTAACGGCTTTTGTATTCAAATCACTTCAGATAATTAGGTACTCCCTTTAAACAATCATTGGCAGAACACTTAGTTAATGAGCTCGTCAGGATTGCCACGTTGTTATGCAGACGAACGCGTGCAATGATAAACGATCCTATTAATACAGAGCTTTGTTTTAGCGGCAAAGGGATTCTTAATAATGACATTTGGAACTGGATAAAGATATTTTTAATGTCTCGAATGCTCTTCGTTGATGCGATTTTTCTTGCTTCTGCTAAAGACTATTGACAAAAATATGTTCACAAATTTTATTATGATTTTCAAATATTCGGCTTTTTATTAGCTCGAGTTTTCCGTTAAGGTATTTACAGAAGTCCATTACTAAAAAGTAAATCTCTCTTATAATAATTATGATAACGAAAAATTTAATGTTATCAAGCGGTGGCTTCTGCACGGAAAAAAAAATGTTTCCAATCACTGCTAATTCTGATTAGCTAAAATTGCATTAGCTACTATAGCTATGAAATTTGCAAATACATACAAAGGATTTGCTGCTGTAGCTAATATAAGGACGTGATAGCAAATATGCATGTCTGTTACAGTCAATTTATTTATCAATATGAAATTAGTTATCATAGTTATCAGATATGTCCGTGTAAAAGAAAATTGTCTCTGTCACAGCTAAAAATGGTTTACTGAAACTGTACTTGCTACCAAATTATTAGCTACATACACGCAAAAATATTTTGCTACTCCAGCTAGAATTATAATTTCTTGTATCTGATAGGAAATTATGTATCATACACATAGAATTTATAGCACAAATCTAAATTCTATCTCTGTCATCTGATAATGATTAGATATAATATCGTAATACTTGCTAGAAATTTATCTATTTCAACTGTATTTTTCGTACTTAGATCATTTTCGCTATAACTGCAAGGTCACTTTTGTGAATACGAATGAGAAAATGTTTGCTGCAATAATCAATATATCGATATAATAGCAAAATGCTTGTCTGTTACAATGACAATATTTAGGCCTCACAGCTAATGGAAATTAGACCTCGCAGACATGATTAGATGTTCATATAATACTACTGAATTTAGCTACCATAACTAATTTTTAGGTGGTAGCTAATCTTTTTTTTCATGTGAGTCTAGCTCTTGTAAATGCGCAGTAGGAGAGTGAATTTCTGATCAAATTTGATTGGTTGTTCCTCTATATTAGTGCTATTATGCAAGAATGTATTTTGGTGCAAATTTCCCTCGTTATAAATATTGCTTTCGTTGTTATGCGCGTTGTTATGTTACATCTTTCTTTTTACATCATGTTATTACTAAAATTATAACAGTAATAATCATAATTATAATAACATATAATTATGATTATAAATATTAAAACTTTTTCTCTTGATGTAGGTCGTTCTCGACTTATTAACACAATAAAGTTTCAAAAAACGTAATCTCAATAAATTACATGAAACAGTGAACCATAATGATGAATCGGAGCATTTGCTTGCGTGTTGTTACGAAACTTTTTTTCAAATTGATAGCATGTCGAAGGAGAAAATCGATTACATGCTCGCGTGCACGCGCGCACCCGCCGAATTTCATGCTGAGAAATTCGTCTACGCATCCCATGACTGCTCCCGGGATAATTCGATGAAGAGTTTCGGGTCGGTTTAGCTTGGATATGATGTAGGGATTAGGCCATCAGCTAACGCGTTAACGCGATTTGCCTGCAGCTTGTTGGAGGCAGGGACGGGCGGGGATCCCGTTACTTGATGGATTAACCGTCACTTATTTCCGATCTGTAACGTTCGCTATATCGGGATTAAAAGCTTAGAACATATATAAATGGAAGAGAAATTGAGTGCTGAACCTGAAGCTAATATCTATGTGCATGCGAGAGAAAAAATTATAAAGTCCCAATTGTCTGAAATGCGCATGTGCTACCTTAGCCTGTTTTTCCCCATTTTACTTCGTTCTACTTTGAGTTCCATTTAATATTCTCAATTCTCGTGAGTATCATTTCATCCTTGTCGTCATCAAATATTAAACAAGGATAAAATAATGCGAGCGTTGCGAATTAAGTGGAACGCATCTTCTTTGTTATCGATCTTGTTGTCAATGTATAAGAAACATTATAAACAATTATACAACTCACATAGACGAAGGTCTGCGCATTGCGAACATTTGGGACTTTTTAGCTTTCTTTCTTGCACAGATGTTGGCTTTAGGCTCGATACATGGTTTGGCATAGGCAATTTTCCTTCCATATATGTTCTAAAAATCGACATTTCTCCGTTTCACATAACGTAGTCGCTCCAGTGAAGCGTATGAATGCATTTGTGATATAATCGTAGCAAATAAACTCAATTTCGTATATCCATATATGGTACGCGCAATCGAAATTCTTTGTTGAAAAGCAAATAAACGTAAAATAACAAATTACCGATTTGATTATGATTTCCAACGGATTTTTCTGACAATTTTTTTTAGGTGCTGAATAATCTTATTTAATAAATTGTTCTACGTCTTCACAATTTTGAAAGATTTAAAACAATAGCCTTTATATTTTAAGATGCCAGTTTTTAATCAATTATTTAATATTTTAATAAATTATTCAATATTAAATCTTTAGGCATAATTTTACTCAAGGAAGTGCCAACGAAACTGCAAATATCCTATTATTGCTCTTTATACAGTTACATAAATTAGTCAGAAAAAATTAGGTATTAATTTTGATCGCGAAGGAAGACGCGGGATTCTATGAAATCTCACGGAACGAATTATGTCGAAGATTTAACGAATAACGCGATTCACTGCTGTCGATCGCACGTCCCATGGCCGCAGCGAATCGGCGCACCCATACCTCGCCCATAGTAATTATACCTACTACTCTTGTGAGGAATCTGCCTATCCATCACGCATACTTTTAAACTGATCGACGTCATAATTCGAGTTATCAATTCGAGTTATCTCACGTTAAACTGTTATCCCAGCTATTTTCATCTCAGAGGAAATATTATACATATATGCGAGCAAAAATATTTTTTAATTTGATTAAACGCGAAGAGTAACGCAGATTGAAAATATTACAGGAATATATGAGCATGGTGCGTAAATAACAGTTATATAATGGCAAAAAACAATTTTATTTAGAAATATGTAGCTAGATACAGATCTGAAACTAATTTTGTTTAGTTATATATAATAATTTTGTTATCAAATATAACATGAAAATAATTATGTAAGACGTTTAAACTGCTTGTTAGAATGTTAACACTTTTGAAATATTATTGCCAATGTTTAAGCGTTTTACATTATTTTGATAGTCTAAAAAAATTATTTTTAAATTTGTATTTAACTAAATTTTTAGATACTTCAACGAAACTGTTCTTTCCTGTAAATACGAGTATGCCGATCAAATCACATTCAGATGATTATAATAACGTTTGTTCTTCGCAACATATAATTTAATTTTAACATGTCTCTCACACACACACACACACACAGAGAGAGAGAGAGAGTTTTTATATAACTGATAAAAAGATAGATCATCCGTCATACAATTGTCACATGAAATTTCCGAAGGGGAAGTGTGCTTTCCATTTATCTCAGAGAAAATGCTGCGTTCAGTAAGAAAGGTTTGCAACTTATAAAGATTCTTTAATATAATTATAGTATTCACTCTTAGTTTTTTACTGAAACTAAACGTTTAAACCAATCATATTAAAAATCTTAGTTATTCTACATAAGTCACAAACGCAAAACGTAATTCGCAACACTTGTTGCGACAACTAATCAGAATTGATCAATATACATATAGTAAATATACATAAAGTAATCGGATCTTATGGCCTACCTAATTTATATTTATTATATGATTTTTTTTTAAATGTTTAACAGAATTCAAAATTGAGAACATGGTAAAATTAAAAGAAAGGAAACATCTTTTTGAACCTTGAAAAAATATAAGACATTTCCAATTATTTATATGGATACTGAAGATTTTAAAAAAAAGTAGCATTTGGGTACATATATATATTAAGTATATGTATATTTCCTTTTTTTTTTCATAAAATCAAGATTAGATTAGATAGATATTTATCTACTTATCTACTTATTTTCACGATGTGAATTTTAACAGGTGAATTAGAATTTACGGTCTGAAATAAAAAGTATTAAAAAGTATTAAAACTATTAAAAAGTTATACCTATAATCGATATATGTATACTTAGTATACCTAGTTGGCCATATCAGTTTTACATTATAAAGAATTTTCTTTCTTTGTTATAAACGTATGACTAAATATAGTGTTGTGAAGTATCAATTTATAAGAGCGACAATAAAATGAACCATACAAATTAATAATCTCTTGGTAGTTATAGAAAGCAATTAAGATAAATGTATAAGTTAGTAGACAGTTAATGAACATCATCCAATTCATTAGACAATTAAAGTGGTACAAAATTTTAAATATTAAGCTTTTAATACGACTCTAAATAAATTTGTTATTTATAAAAATTTAATAACGAATTTATTTAAAATAGTATTGTATCATTAAAGACTTAATATTTGAAATGTTTTATCATTTTATCTAACAATTGATTCATGTCCATTAACTGGTCATTTACCTTACCTACGAATTACACCACAACATTCTGCATTTTACTTTACTATACAATAACAGAAAAATAACAGAAAAAAAGACAATAATAAAAAAAATTGAGAAATAAACTAATGCAATCAAGTCAGACGGACAGCTTGCATGATTCTCTTTTTAAAGTTGAGAAAGGCAAAGAGGGATAGAGATTTAAGCCTCGCTTAAAGTTCAAGAAACGTTGGTGCAATCGAGCCTTAAAATCTCATTGTATAGACGCCGCTTGACTCGACGTTGAGGAGCGATGCGCGACTTGCATCGCGAATGCCTGCGAATATATTCATCCAGTCAATCCAGAATCGTAATCGTAATCCGCAGAGCACCGATCGATTCTGGCCACGCGTCACGTGCAGCCTCCAGCCCGTGTATGTACCACAGCTCGATATTGTTGGACGTGGCCCGTGTATCTAGGTCAGCGACGACGGCTATAATATCCTACATCGTATGTCATGCGCATAAATCCACACACACTACATTGCGTATGACCGCGTGCAAACGACTTCACGATCATGACTTCATGTATACTTCTTACTGATACACCTAGTCATGCCCAGTGCGAGAGCACACGGCGCGAGTAATGAAATCTCGATTAATCCGTTACCGTCAGATTCTCATTTCAATGGTTCTGGCTCGTCCAACGACGTCGGTTGACCATGCTCTCGATTTGACGTTCGTTTTGTGTCGAATTAATATCGTAAAGCGTGCCTGCATCCGCGATACAATCGGGGATGTTTTCCGAGCGCTAACGCGATTTAATTTCTCGATTCGAATATTCAAACTAATTGGTTTGAATATCGCGAACTAATGAAAGATTTATCCTCTTTTATTATTGAAAACTTTCGACGGAGATACGCGTTTGTCGTTAATACATACCGCGGAAAAGAATCATTTGCTTTCACTTTCCATCGCGTTATCGTGACGAAAAAACATCTTGGCATTCAATGAGTTCAGTATTCAACAGCAAAATCATTCTGATTCGTCATATTGAAAGTTAGAAATTGTTTTTCCACTTACGAGATATTTCCGGAACTTTCGCTCGCAAAATCAGCGAAACCAAAAACGCTTCGCTTTCCAATTCTATAATAAATCACTATGTCGAAATTCGAGATAATATAGAGTTCTATTATATATACTTAATAGACTCGTTAAGAAAGAAAAGCGTAATTAATTTTTTATATTTTATGTCATAAATATAATGTCAGATCAAGTCGTCACTACATTCAATTTTCAGTTTCATAATTTGTTATTTATTAAAAATTTATCAAAAATTTTGAAATTAAATTAATTTCTACCTCTGGATATGAAAATCATATCAATTTTGTAATTAATTTCTAGTTAATAGAAAACATTTCACTATTTATTAAAAAATAAATTTTTTTGCCGCTAGTGATAAATGTTTATTTAATCTTGAAAAATAAGTATTTATTAAAAGTTTATATTTTTTTATATTGTCCTTTTATGTTTAAATCGATATTAGTAATCTTCATTAAAATGAAAATATATGGAGAGTTTATTTATTAATCTCAAATGTATTAAGATTTTGATATAATTTAATTTCCTTTTATAAACAGTAGAAAACGAAATATAATTTATGTGAATTTTATGACGTGACGTTTTCCGTCCGTCACAAGGCCTGACCGAACAGTGCAGTCTAGCGTCCTGAGTCCTTCCACATTTTGGGGGGCGGACGCACCTGCGCTTTTTCCGCGACATTAATTGCGTGTCTTACGCGTTTCGCGTTGCCGTTTTCGCTTTCTTTTTTTTGTGTATTCCCGTACCGAGGGTCATAGAGGCCGGCGACTCCCGTGATCTTGACAGACTGACGCCACCTCACCGGATTGTGAAGAGAGAAAAAGGAGGACGGCCAGGAATGGGAGTCGAGTGACGACCGCTGCTGACGGATCCGCCGGGGCACACGACACCCGACTCCGGGTCGCACGCAGATGATATCATTCATTATTATGCCCTTTTTGTTGTCGCAAGGCATCTCCTATCGCATGCTCTTTCAGGCACAAGGCGGACCGAGAATTGGAATGGCAGAACGGGGGTGGCCACTCTACGCCCTAAGGACGACGACAGCCCCGAATAGGCACCTCGAGACCACGAGGTGGCCCGAAAAAATCCTGTGGCCTCTCAAATTTCGCGCGCCAGAACATGTAACACGGACATGACGCGGTTCCCGCGATTAGCGGAGCCGCGGAGCCACACGCCAATCAGACATGATAAGGCCCCCTTGCGGGAATAACGAGCCCTGCGTGCCCCCGGGAGGATTAACGCCCGACACTTGTGCTGTGGCCCGCTTGACAAAAGCACGTGGAAGGACGCAGGGCGCGACGAAGACGAGAGATTCTGGAGACGACCAGGACGAGCACTTGCGGGGGAGTCACGGTGAGACGAGCGTCACAACTACACGGTGAGATGAGCGTCAGAACTACACGGTGAGACGAGCGTCACAACTACACGGTGAGACGAGCGTCACAACTATACGGTGAGACGAGCGTCACAACTACACGGTGAGACGAGCGTACAGTCGCCGGTTTCCGCATCCAGGAGGCATAGTTCTATTAGAATCCTATCGGGCGTATTATAGTGAGCGCACGTGGCATTGCCGTGCATTAGATTTCCGCGGGATTCGAGTACGCATGTCGCCTCCCGGAACGGTCCCTTATCGTCGGGATAATCCTACTGCGTCCGCCAAGACCACAGCCTCGTCATTTGTTGTAGACTTTTATCGCGGATCATATTTTGCGTCGAAGTTCCCTACTAATATTGTCGCGTATCTTGTCGTCCCGGAAGCCTGTAGCATAAGATCTGCATGTCTAAGGCCCTCATAGCAATTAACGATAATTTATGATAGCAATTGAGAATTGTGCGTATTCGGTCGTATCGAGATTGCGTAGTGTCGAGTTTGCATGTATTCGATCTTTCTCTGAATCTCAGCTGAGGGGTGCGAGGTTCCGCGAGCGCGCACGATTGTAACGTAGACACGCCGTATCCACGCTACAATCGTTGCCGAATTCCATAGCGTTCTCGAGGCGGCGAAGCCTTGTTCGTATAATTCGCGAGAGCATCCCTGGGTGAGCTCGTGTCGCGGGAATCTAGCGAGATTGATACGTCTGACGTACAGCTGGGGCCCGTGAAGCCGTTGTCGCGCTCGATCAGAACTTATCGCCACGATGTTGTCGACGGATGTAAATGCAAATCGAAGACTTATTTAAAATATACGTGTTAATTTTGTTATTGTTAATTCTGGTGTACTTTATTGTCGTCCCTATTCGCTCCTCCAAACGATCCGCTATCCTCGATCGCCCTCTCTGCCATTTCCGAGGTTGAGCTACCGGTTGAGAGCCCGTCGACGTTCACAGCTCGTCTGAATATTGCATGGAGAAAGTATAGTGTAATTTTGAGAAAGAGTGGCACGCTCGCTCGTGCCTGGCGCTCAACTATCGTTTTGCGATTATGTGTCGCTCCTAAGAGTGACTGCGCGAAGACACATTTCTGTCGCGTCTCGTAACAACACCCGTCATCCGATTGCATAGGAAGCGCTATGAATGCGCGACGAAGTTGCGCTCGTGAGTGCGGTTGCAATTTATATAAATTAGGCGACTTATTCTAAGTGGATGAAGAACATATTGACAACAAACAAAAAATGTATATTCACAAAAACATTTTAAATAAAATCACATAGATCATTTTTCAAAGTAAGGATTATTGTTCAATGTAAAATATATACATTTATTAATGATATACTATATATCCAGTATCATTATTAATATTAAGCAATAATAATTATAATTATAGAAAAACATGTAATTATAGTTACAAATACAAAAATTTTTCTCTTGTACACTTTATTGTATATAACTCTATATATTATCTTTATTATAACTCATAAACTTTGTCAAAATTATAACGGTTGAGTAGTTTTGAAATTGGAATTATATTCAGTATTAAAAATCTATGTAAATGGTTCTTATTTCAGTTTTGAGATCGGAATATTCAGTATTAAAAGTCTACGTGAATGGTTCTTATTTTCTTTGTTGAGTTTGAAAAAAAGTTGCTTTTGTTTAATTGTATTCTATTAGAACTTGACATCTCTATTCATGCATAGTTTTTCTAAATTTCTTTCAAGTAAAAGTGAAAGCACTCGTTCCAATTGACATTGTTCAACCTCTTTTAAGAAAAGGAGTAAAAAAAAGATTGTGATGAGCGTTTTTGTTCAATTCTTAAGAGTTTCCAGTTACTTTACCGATGAGATCCACGAGATGCACTTATCTCAGCCGCGATCAAATGCAAATTCGGTAAGCTGCTTGTTTCGCGTGCTTACGGAGCAAGAAGAGAGAGAAGCGGAATTAGTCGTGCAAGACTGACTAGCCAGAGGATAGACGGAAGAAGGCGCGCCGGATTATGCGAATTAATTCCGAAAGTGCAAACTCTTTCAGCTTCTTATCCCGGAGATCGACTTAACGAAACCCTCCTGCTTTGGTTTTCCTTGCATACATAATAGATACTGTGACCTTATTACTCCAGACGCGGAATTCACTTTCGGCAAACGGCTACCAAGAATTTCCTTGACTGTCAGCTGAAACAAAGCAAGGCTGTCAGGTTTAATGCTCCAAAAAATTCTTGACTGAGATGTTCTTTAACGCGCTAACTTGATACATTCAATTGTAGTCCTCGGTAGGTTTTTAGTTATGCGTATTATTATAGACGACAAATTATATTATATATATTATATATATATTTTAATTTTTGTTACGTCAAATAAAGAATCGTCGGCCAAAAGTTTGAAATCGTTAATGGAAAATGTCTATTATATGAAATAAAATTAAATTTGTGAATTATAACTTATATTACATAGTTTGTAACGACGCGCCCCGAATCATCGCATCGTTCTCGGCGAACAGTTTACAATACGTTTGGGGATCGTGTGGCCACGCTTCAATAATCTACATAATCATCTACGAGCTTAAATTGCTATAATATAAATAGAAGAACAGTCTATTATATTCGTAAGTGTGTTAGCTGACTTCGTCAAGTCTGTTCCGGAATAAGCTCGATGTTGATGAAGTCTCAAGAGGGATGCTTATCGAATAATTAGCAAAATAAATTGATGCTGACAAAGGAGAAACGATGACAATCGAGGTTTTGTAGTGAATGTCATTTTAATTATTCTAAGGTTCATATTATTTCACTAAAATAATTTAAGCAATGTATAATTGATTATGAAATAATTTGATGCAATGATCTTTTTTTATCTAATTCAACGGACATTCGACTCCTTGATCATTGTATTTGTTTTATATAACTATTATATAATAAATTATATTATAAGTTATTCTAACTAAATTTTGATTAAGACATCACATTTTTTTAATGAAAAAGTAAGAAAGTTTTCGTTGGTATATCGACAAAATAAATGATTATTTATTTCTCTCGATGCAATACAATGATGACGTTGCAATACATTGTCTAAGTTTACGAAATTAATTCGACTAATATTTAAAAACATATAGTTACGGGAATAACTTGGCCATATTATTAGATGTATAACTTAATTCTCGCTTTTTTAATGAAAATATGTTTATTTACAATTTACTTTTTTATTAAAAAGGAATAATCTTTCAATCTTTCAATCTTCTTCAGTCTAATAAGAATTTGCTTCTAAAAGCTATTTTAATTTTTCATCTTCAATTTTGTTTGATTGTTCAAGGCGTTCTTTATCTTGGAGATTGAAATTGCCATCCCGAAACTTTTGAAATCACTTTTTATACATACTATAAAATACAGAATTTTCACCTAAGACCGAGCAAATCATTTTCTTAGCCTCATCGACATTTTTCTTCAATTTAAATGCGAAAAGGAGGTTTTAAATGCTACTTTTCGAATGACATTGCTTTCACTGCTGTGTTTTGAGATTATATTACAGCACTGTCAACTATTATATCTCGTTTCAAAGCTGAAGGATTTAGGAAAGGACGCTTTAAATCAACTATACGGTGGAAAAATAATTTTAATTTGAATAAATGCTGTAACCGATTAAATGTAGGAGTTGAAAATTAAATTATACACTTAATATATTCGTACGGATTTGACGAAGGATATTGGCGATAATCTAGATAAATTATTAATTGGTGAATGAATTTGTAAGCAAAAATTAATGAACACATTTTTGACATTTGCAATTATTTAGGTTACAGATAATTAAACTAATAACAAAAATTAATATAAATATTTCATAATTCGCAGGCTATCCCCCTTCCTATAATTGGCAACGATTTCTACGAACAAGACAATTTATTGGGTCTGTGCATATGGTATCATAATGTCATTCGTTGCTTGCGAGCAGAGATATTTACATAAACCCTTCGTCTCAGCCTCGTTAAATCGATATAAACGTTCGCGATTGAGTTAACGAACCATTGCTGAGTCGTCGAACTTCCAGGATCTCATCATTGAGAACAGGCTCAACGAGACGAGAATATCTTGCGAAATCTATGGAGACTTGCGGAGATTGTTCTAACTAGTATAATAGACAGTTAGCTAATACGAGAGGCTAACACCAAGGCCGTGTCGCTGGATTTCCAGTGACGAAGTTGATTTTGATTAACAAAGAGTGCCACACGTCGACGTCGCCATACGTAAACAATGCTAATTACAAAGAAATTTTGACTCGCTCTTTCCCAACGAACTGTGATAATGTCCACAAGGAGAATCTCAGGGAGAACGGCGAACGACAGAGCATCGTAATTGACGCTCCCGACAATGAAGCCGGATCGGCAAACACGGCGATTGATTAATTTAATCTCCCGGATTAACGTCAGAGGCACGAAACTCACTTTCGGGGATTCACCCTTCTAATTTTTATGTGCTCTGATTGGATGGGCGTTCATGGTTGACACTTCTGGCCCAGAATTGCTCACGTGTTGAAAGGAGGCTGTGAACGATAGTGACACAATTCCGTTGCTATTGCTCTGACTAAAAGAATGAATACGTTCGATAGATCATGTTGTCCATGTTAATGTAGAGTTTTCCCTGTGGCGTTATGCTAAATGAAATTGTACAGCATCTTAAATCCAGTGGGACCTATATCCAAATATATGTAAAAAATCGTGTCTTTGGCGAATATTAAGCTATTAATCAATTATGGTTTGTATAAAAGAGAATTGTTTAAAATTTAAACAAAAAATATTGTGATAAATATAATCACAAAATATAAATATTTTTTTAAATAATAAAATTGGAAAGTGTCGTCAAACTAAAACTATGAAAAGTCCGACATATATTTCTTTCGCATGGCAATTACTCAAATATAACTGATAGTATAAAGAACTCCGTACTAATTATATGGAATATTGGATCCCGATAAAATGAGTTACGTATGATGGAGCTTATAATCTCGCGAACAAAAAGATGTCATAGACATGAGATTCAATAATTGGATAATTTCTGAGTTATGGTGTATCATATATGATACATCACACTTAATGCGAAGTTTCCAAACACTAAAATGTGTCTCATTCAATTTCATTATTTTTTAATTAATTTGAAAAAAAATAATATTCATATAAAAAGTAATTATTTTAACATTAAGAATTTTAGGAACATTAAGATAATCATTTTTTATATCGATACTATTTTCTTTCAAATGAATTGGAAAGGATTAAATGATAGGATTAAATAAGATTTCAAAGGATTTTCGAAACATATTAAAAACTTTGCTTATTCAAATTGTTGAAACAATTAAAAAGCATGAAACAATTAGAAAGTCAACGTTGATTCTTTTTGCGCAAATAATTTTCCATCGTTATATTGTGTCGTTAATTTACATGTATATTTAATTTACAAACGTTTCGACATCTGTCTTGAATTAAAAAATTGTTTAACCATTGTTTTAATTAAATTAACGACATATTGAGTAGAAGCAATAACGATCTACAGAAATAATTAAAATAACTCAAGTGTGGGTGTAATTTGATGTTATGAATTTAACAGTATATAACGTTCGTAGTAACTCTGATCCGCTAAGATTTACGCAATGTATTGTGTAACTAATATTTTTAATACTATAAGAACCGTCGACGACACTATTTTGGCTCTGCTGACGTTAAAAAATTTTATAACTTCTGTAAATTTTTGTACTGTTTAATATTTTCTCTAATGTTTTATTACTTGAAAAATTTCATTTACAAAAAAATTTATTTATTTATTTACGTTTAAAGTTTATTTTTATTTTTATCTCGAATTACTAAAGTTACCAATTTGGCACTTATAACTAAACAAATGGACATGTTCCCTTTGCTTTTAATAAATTGTTATCTAGATCAAAAGAAACACATATTTTTAAATGTTGTCATATGCATTTTTAGAGAGTGAAACAGTTTCTTTGACAAAAATCGGTTTTTCGAAATCCGTTTCTTTGAAACGAATATCATGGAAACTATAAAAAATGGGAAAACTTTTTCAATAAAAGTTGAATGGTTTTAAGAATACTTTATAATAGTAATAATTAAAAAATTGTTTAAAATTTTTTTTAAATAAATAATTGTTTATTAAACAAAAATTTTTTATCATTATTGTAAAACATTCTTAAAACCATTCAACTTTTATTGAAAGTATTTTTTTCATGTCTTATGGTTTCAACGATATTCGCTTCAAAAGTAATCGATTATTTGTCTACCATAGCAGTGAAAAAGAGTGATACTCATGAACAGTGAAACTGCACGAAACTATTGTTAAATTGCAATAAAATTGAATAAAATTTTATTTTGCAGTTATAAAAAATACCAAAAATATGTTAATAAGATCTTACATATAAATAATGCAAATAATATAAAGATAACCAACTTTATTAACCGCAAACAAAAATAACCGACAAATTAGCTTAGAAGAATACTCGGCGGTTCTAATGTTACAATTTTTATGCGGAAAAATTTCTGAAATATAACTGTAAAGCATAAAAGATGCACATAAATTGTAAAATATATGTATAAAATTTAAAAAAAATGTTTAAATATGAACTTTTTTGTGCGCTTGTAATGAAAAAATGTATTTTATAATGAAAGTCGAGGAGATGGACACTCTAGACTGCCCTGTATTTGCTGTTTTAATTTAAAAGTACGCGTTTGTTTCGTGACGTGTGCATTTCAGAATTAATATGACCCATATTCTTTTAATTACATCTTTTAATTGCTAGACTTTTTAATTGCTCCCATAAGATAGTTTGCATCACTATTATAAAATTATCGTGATGCTTATCGGTTATCGTTTACAAAAGTGGAGTTCGTATAGAAATTGGCTATAATAAGATAAGGGGGAGCAGGTGACGTAGTAACTTTGCCCACGACGGTGATGATTTATGTTAAAAGAAGTAAAGAGGTAAAAAGAAAGTGGAATTATAATTCCTTAAATTTAACAAAAAAAATTATGCAAAGCTTTGAATGTAGACTTACGTTCTATTTATATTCTACCGCACACACTCATCAAAAAGACAAGTGACAATTATTATTGTTTCTCTTACGAAAGTGAAACTTTTCCTCCCTTTGGAGTTGAAATAGTCCGCACTGTTTACAGAGCGGTTATAATCTCTATAGAATCAAACATTACGTTTGTTCCAGAGGTGACGATGTACAACGATCGATCGAGCTGTTGGACAAGGTGCTCTCAGAGTACGACGAGCACGACGCAGAGAGCGAAGGTGGCGGCGGTGGCAGCGGTGGTGGTGGTGGTGGCGGCAGCGGCAGCGGCAGCGGCGGCGGCGGCGGTGGTGGTGGTGGTGGTGGCTGCGTCGGGAGCGGAAGTGGCGGAGGCATCGGGGATTGCGGCAGCAGCACGGAACCAAGCATTGGCCTCACGCCCGACGACGAGAGTCCGTCCTTAGGTATCCTTTTTCCCCATTTATCGTCTTTCCCCATTTCTTATTTCCTAGCGGGACTGCCGTTCCCTCCCCTATTTGCTGAACGCAATTAACTAACGTTCGCACGAAAGATGCCACTTGGATTGCTCTTGACGTTTATTATTAATCTTCCCTTTTACCTAAAAGATATTGGTAAAACCGAGAAAAGATGATTATTTTCCTGCTTTGAAATATTATGTACTGATACGAGTTGAGAGAGAGAGAGAGAGAGAGAGAGAGAGAGAGAGAAAGAGAGAGAGAGAGAGAGATATCATAATATGACAAATTAAATTAACGACCAATTTAATTTGTGATATTACTACTCTAGCTTCGGTTTAGAGCTGTGTTTTAAGATAATCGGCGCACTGTGCCATTGCTTGAACTAAAAATTATATAAATTCACAAGAAATATTATTAGAAGAATCGCCTTGGCTAAATATAGCACTTTTCATTCATATGAGTTTAATTTTATCGATCGATTTTCACTTAATATTGTTAATATATTTTCTCAAATTAAATGTTTACCTCCACTGTTTTATTTAAATTAACGACATATTGAGTAAGAACAGTGGCGACATATAAAAATAATTAAAAATAACTCAAATTGAATATAATTTGGCATTATGAATTTAACAGTGTACATTACATAGTTGGAAAATGTGTATTAAATTTAACACATTTTTGAATTCTAAACAGTCCGCCCAAATTTTTATGTTAATTTAACACAAAATAAATGTTAGCAAATAACAAATATTATGTAAAAAAATTAATGCAAAAGTAACACTAATTTAATTTGTAAAAACCTTGCATATATCATATACATTTAATATACAAACCAGTTGAGTTTTGACATTTATGACATCACTCTTATATGTTTATTTAAATATTCTTGTTCGTATCTTCGGATATTACAGGCATCACATCGCATGGTTTCGGAATTCTGCAGTACTGCTAATCACAGAAACTCTCCAGATTTGGAGTTATCACACGTATCTAAATTTTAATCCCAATTATAACAGAAAATAGATTGTAAAAGTCGTATAGCTCTAATTAATTCATTAGCCTTGACATAAATCTTTCAAAACAATTTTAAATTATAAGAGATAATGTAAAATGACAATAACAAATACATAAATTTTAAATTCAAGTTCACATTGTATAAATTTTTAGAAGATTTATTTTAAAGATGTCAGAGGATTTGGTGGTTGTCGTGTTATGATCTATGTTAATGCCAATGTTTCGTGAACCTTGCCGTTCACTTCATTAGAATGAGAAGCGCACTGATATTGAGCTGCAATTTTTTTTTAAGATCCAATGAAATTAGTTAACAATACTTAGGAATGTACCTCTTAATTTGCACAGTAACATAAGAATTAATTCTTGATATTAGGAGTAAACGAAATTGGATAAACGCAAATTATAAATCCAGAATGTATAGCATAAGGGAAAATCTTACAAAAAAACTTCTAAATATAGACACGTAGTCTGCAGCTACATACAGCTTTATTGAAAATGCATATCCGTCCGGAATGCGGCGACAGAAGTGTATGCTTAATCCGTGAATACTGAAAAAACATTTCTTAAATACGAAAAAAAAACACAGATATATGTGAGGCGTGAGTGGAATCAAACCCAGAATCACAAATCACTCTAACCACTCTTCACTCCTCTGAGCTTCTTTGGAGAACTCTCTTTTATGAACCTTATTGAAGGAAAAAGGAAAGGGGGAGGGGAGAAGAGGCACTTCCTTAGCTTATCAGGAGAGCAATCTTCCATATTTTATTTACGTTATAGTTTATGTTCTTGTTTAAGTGATCTGAACGGTTCTGTATTTTTAATTTTTAGAGCCTCCCCGTATTCCTCAGAAAATATGATGTGACATCATTGATGTCATTGTAATTATAGTAGTTGTTTTATCAAATAGTATTTGATGTCCTGTTTGAATGCTGTGTTATTCTGACAATGTTGATAATTGTGTGATATCTTTCAGTCTAATATCCCGTTGATGTTCTTCCAAGCGCACATTAATCGTTCTCCTGGTTTCTTGCAAAATATTTTGTACACTCTTGCGGAACTGGATTGCGGAAAAGTTTTTGGTCTTTAGAATTTTTCAAGATTTTATTGTTCGATCTTCCTTGAGAACTTGAAAATGATCTGGATGTTTGTTCAAAATTTTGCCGATTCAGTCTGTTATTCCTTTTACATATGGGGCAATAAGCTTCTCTTATTTAACTTATCCTGTAGTTGTTGTGTGTTCGAGTCCTTTGCCCTATTCTTATGTTTGCTGATTATTCTGAAGTCTCAAAAGTTAAAAGGTTTCTTTGTCAAAAATCTGATGTGGATTGGATGAGATAATTTAAATATTATTAGTGTCGAATATTCTTCATCGATGCGCCTTATACAGAAACATCTTTCACTCACGAAAGTAAAAAAATATGTTTTTTGTGCAACTTTTAGAACGTTTTTTCCACGCGATTCTGCGTAACCGAACGAATATTTTCGACAAAATTGGCCAATATCTGATGAAACGGAAATCAATATCTCAATTTCTCGAGTACACACATACTAGCAAACTGACATACTTGACGGCGAGAATTAGTTCGGTTCTTTTTTTTCCGGATATTCGTCACGAAACAGATAGAATGTCACGAATCAGAGAAATACCGTGAATTGCGAACTAGTCGAAAAAAATTTCATTTGGCTCATACTTTACATGTTTTGCACTTATTTATACAGATTCTTTACGTATACCAATTTGCAAACTTTACATTACTCGCGGAATGTTAATTAGGGACGATTGCATATCACTTAAGTTATTTTTTATTGTTTTTCTCATTTGGTATTCATTTATACGTAAATTAACGTTGAAAATTGTAGTTTGGTGTTTTAAGTACTTATTACTATACATGCTTTTACTAATAATAAATTAATTTATTATACATTACACATAACGCGCGCGCGCACGCTCTAAATCACGCGACACATTTTTTTTTAAAGTCCGAACTTATATCCATGAAAATGCACAACAATAACATACTCACACCCATACATTTTATTTATTCGTTTAGGAAAAAATGTTAATTTTTGAAGGTTGACAGGAGCAACAAGCCATCTCATTTACACCTCATTTGTGGTGCAACTACATACAAGTATGTGCACTTTATCACCAGACTCCACCATATACTGTTTCAGAAGAAATATTTGATTATAAAACTTGTTTTGGCTTATATTTTCCAAAGCTGCGAAATTTATTAAAGAACCAAATTTTGCAATTTTATTCTTACAAATATTATAATAAATAAAATAATATGTTCCTTATTTACGGTGCAAATACATGTCTTCGTGCTGATATTTTATCTCCTAGAAGTAATATTATGTCATAAAACCTTTTTGCTTTCTTATGTTAAGTAGAATGCTTAATTACAATTCTCAAATTATCAAATGCATTTATCAAAATCAATGTTAAAATTTCAATCCTTTAATCAAATTATGATTTAGCCAAATATTTAAGCTCAATAAATATTATAAGGAAAATTTTTTCTAAAATAAATTAGATCGT
Source organism: Acromyrmex echinatior (assembly GCF_024713525.1). NCBI lineage: Eukaryota > Metazoa > Arthropoda > Insecta > Hymenoptera > Formicidae > Acromyrmex > Acromyrmex echinatior. The sequence goes on from NC_141852.1 coordinate 7,800,184, forward strand.
TATCAAGTACTCTCCCTAGTAGAATTTTTATTTGTCATTTATTCTTTTGTGTCTCGGCTCTGCTAATTAAAATTCGCACGTGGTCTTGTCCCGGATTAAAAGGATTCAGTTTTTCAATCCAAGAACCGACGATTGTCGATTGACGACTCTTTGAAAATAGAGGCATAGCGTCCTTCCAAAACGTTGATCCATATTTCGGAATCAAGTGCGTTCGATTCGCTTCATTCCCTTTCATGCGGATGCATGCGAAACAAAGCGTCTGCTCGAATGTCTTTCTATTCTTCTTCTTTCTTATTCATTCGATCTCTAAACCAACCCAACATATGATCGGAGTTTGGACGTAACATTTATTTTTGTCTATTAGACTCATTTCCTATAGTAACTTTATATAGTAAATTTCAGACAGTATATACATGTACACATTGCACGTAATATTACAGTAATATTGCAGTATTGTTGCAGTATATATATATTAGAAATATTATATATTATAGTATAATATTACAGAAATATTAATGTATATTACACATTGATAAACAACATTGAAATATTACAGTAATATTGTGACAATATAACATTTTAAATAGCAGAGTGACATTTATGATTATAACAATCACAAATAGCATAATAGTGAATAGAGAAGTTCATAGAGATGAAATAATGCTGAATGACATTAAAATCGTTTTAAGATGCTTCTATGAGCACCAATTGTCAAATTGCTAGTCAATTTAACTTGTGATATTACTGCGGTGTTTCAATGGAGTTTGCGTTTCAAAATCATTTCGGTGCGCAATTTAAAGGACGTATAATATATAAATTCACATTTATACAAGCATTTAAACTCCAACTAGACTGTTAAAAGTCATTTATCTCCTATTGTTTGTATAAATAAAAAAGACAGATTGAAAGAGTCAATAAATAATTGATAAAATCACTTAAAATGTGCATTTAAAAACGCTTTTGGTACAATTGAAAAAAATTTTTTTAAATGTAATTAATAAAATTCTTAAAGAAAGTAGACAGTCTGGAAAATCAAATAAGGTTTTTATACGAGAAGTACGTATAAACAGCTTGTAGAAAACGCATTTTATGAGGAAAACGAGGAGAAAGGATAGGGAGGAAAAGATTATCGTCGAATGCAGCCCCGACTTATCGGATAGCGAATCGTCGGACGTACGAGTCTTTGACTTAACTGACGTTTTCCTCCGTTCTGAGATATATATTTTCCCTTATTTCCATCGAAATGCTCCTACGAACGTACAACATAAACCTGCCGATTTGGCGGTCTGCCATTCAATTCGCGGAAAATCGGCGTGAAAGCATGTACACCCTCGCTCTCGAGAAGAGGGAAAGAGATGAGAATTGGACTCTCTCGTACAGAAATCATCGGCATTCTATCGACAGCACTCACTCTCGCCAGTGCACCTGCGAATGATTAACTGGGGATTATTTACTCTCATGCACTCAGGCATGAACATAGTAGTAATATCAATAAAGATAATTACACAAGCTTTATATGTAAAATTAATAGTTTATAGTTTATAGTTAACTAATGTGTACATAATTAAATAAACTATGTTATATATAGTTAACTATAAAATAGTTTACTGAACTATATATATGTATTATACTGTTAGAAATGTTCTTAAATTTTATTAATTTTTAAGTTACACAATTTGAATTTAATTTCGTGACATTACATTAAATTTAATGTATTTATAACTAAAAAGTATATCTGGGTACATAAAATTTAATATATTTTTCATGAAAATTTATGAAATTTAATATATTCATAAAATTTTATTAAAAGTACATTAAATTTCATAAATTTAATGTATACGTTTATTTCATTTAAATAATTATTGTATCTTAATTTTCAGTTAAATCATTCATTACTTTTAATTTTGTTCATCACCATAAGCTTCATTTACATGTAAAGGAAGCTCATGTTTACATTTCTAACAGTGTATATAATATAATAGTTAAATAAACTATTTCATTAATTGACTATAAAATAATTTATTCAACTATATGTGCACACACACACATACACACACACACACACACACACACACACACACGACACACATTACTTCTAGATATAAAACTTGTCTAAGTTAGTTGTATTCTTTATAATTGCTACTATTATTTTTCCCTGATTATGAGAGTGAGAAAAAGGAATTGATATTATGGTATCCATGATAATATTCACTGCGAAAGCGATATACAAAATCATTCATTAAATAATATATAATTTTTAATACTAATATAATAATCGTATGTGATCATGAATTGTTGAGTGTATATTCATGGTCATTTACTTTCACGTATGAATTTGTTTTATGGAACCATATATGAACGTGTCGTTATGCGACAATGCATGATCACATATGATCAAATATGATCATGCATAATCATATAAAATCATGCATGATAGTATAATATATAGTTATATCTAAATTAGTATAATAACCACGTATAATCGGATCGTACGTGATCATGTCAAGTCAAAATTCATGGAACACGATCATGGAATTTTCACACATGATCATATATGATCACTTTTGTATGATCATTTTTTCCGAATAATTACAGTTACAAATATAAAAAATTTTTCTTTTATAAGTCAGAAGTGTGTGAAGTACGAAGAAAAATGACTGAACGATCGATTTCTATTACTTCACTTCCCTCGAATTGCTTTTAGCAGTTTGGGATATCAGTGCTTGCAATGTTTTATCGTATTTCTAGGATCATGAAATACTAAACATCGATGGAGGTAATGCGATTTTTGTTCAATTTCGGAAACTGTTTGAAAAGGATTGTAAAAGACGTTGCTTTTAAAGTACATCGGAACTTCGGTGAATTAAATCGTTTTTGTCCTGGAAAGTCTCGCGAGAATATCCGTTCTTTCCCTGCGCGCTTTCATTCCTTATTCTATATCGCTCTTGGAAAATTTATCATAAATTGAAAATCGTATGTCAGCAGGACACCAATCCGAGGACGACGGTTACATGAGCATGAATGGTCGGAAAGCGAAAATGGCGCTACTAGCATTACGTCCGGTTCCGGATTGTCCAGAGCCTCAGGATCCAGCAGGTGTTTCGACGCAGGAATTTCCACCACCCCCAGAAGAAGCTGAACGTATTATTTCGACTCTTCTGCCAATGTAAGTATAGGATAAAACCGGATAATTTGAATAGGAACAAAAAATTTGAAATTGTATAAAAGATTAAGATCGCATAGTGTATTCAATCAAACATACAAAACATATTCTATTACATCAATAGTATATATTTTATATGATATATTATAGAATACATTATGTAATTTTAATTTTTGATATAATTTCAGAATTTCTGTTAACCTATCTAAATTATCCCTTATCTTTATCTTAAGACACGCATCGATCATCAGTAATCATTTATTGTATTGTATTTCCTCTTTCAGATTGTCATCTATCAGTTACAATTATGTGTTTCGACTCTTAATTTATCGGAATGTACTATTAATTTAAGAAAATGATATAAAAAGTACAATGACTGGAGTATTATTTTACATATATAGAAAAACTAAAAATTTAATAATGGTTTTATCATACATATGGTAACTTCGGTATTTACGCCGCACAGGGATTTACACCGCAAAAATAAAAAAAAAATAAAAGGAGGATAATTTGCATGCAATTACTCTATTGTATGCCTTTATGTTATATTAGTATTGTGTTATGATTTCAGTTTTTTATTGTTAATATTAATAAAATTTTGCTGTCAATTGAATCGATTTGTCAATATAACAAGTAGCGCAATCATAGCCCATAAACATAAAATGATTATCATAGAATTGCAAAAGATAATTTGATGATAAGTATAGAGGGATAGTACAGATATAACAAAAATGCACAATTGCTTAGTTTTTATATACTTTGTTTAGCTTAACATCTTATATATTCCATCTGTTTGGGATATATGGCATTTTTAATGAGCGAAATTTATGTCAAAATCATATAAAGTGCGCAGATTAAATTCAGTGCATTAAGTGCAATAAATGCATTACATGAAATGTGTATACTTCATTTCTAATATATGCAAAAGATGATTATCATTTATTACTTCGTATATGTATTTATCATATTTATTCTTTAATAAAATTTTGTAATTCATTTCATAAATTATTGTTTTATATTACGTCTCATTTCTAAACATTATTTGTAAATGTTTTATTATATATGTATATATTATCTAAGTAGCCATATATCCCACTCTTATGAGATACGGCAAAAATGGAAGTATTAAAAAAAATTTTTTTAATAGAAAAAATAAGTATTTTGGATTTATAATATTTTTTTCCATTATAGTAGACAATATAAAAGTTTTTACTGATATAGTTCATTTACCTTAACATAATAAGTAATACTTGTTAAATTTTTTTTAAGTTTTTGTAAATGAGCTAATTATTTTCTAATTGCATATCAATTCGATATTTCTCATTCGTTTTCTTTCGCTATATCTTATATAGGATGCGTCAGCAAAATCCGGACAAAGTTTAATTTCAATTTCCTGTTATATTTGACTTTAGTAATATGTGTTTGTTGATGTTTGGAGGTTAGATGTGTAAAGTTTTTCATTATCTAATTAACTTGTGATTGAGCTTAACTTGATGTTTCATCCAATGGACATCATCCATGACACCATGAATCACAGATGAAGTAACATTGGATAAAATATTAGGTTAAGCTTAATCACAAGTTAATCAGATAATGAAAAACTAAACCTAAGGTTCAGTTTTATAACTCATGATTAACGGTTAATCGAGGTTTAATTTATTTCTCATCTTTTTCCAATTCTAGCATTATAAAGAGATGAATAAGTTAAACCTTGATTAAGAGTTATCCATGAGTGAAACTCGGCCTAAACATGCATAATTTCGAAATGACTGCGTTAATGAGATCAAGTGCAGAATATAATCAAAGAGCAATATATAATATATTGAAGGTTATCGCACTGGAAAATCGCCGACTTAAGTTCTTCGGATACCCGAGATCGACTGTAAATAGCATCGCACAAAAATATCCGATTTCGGAAAAGTCCGAGGAGGATTCTGTTAATCCGACGAGAAAAATTCATTCGGAGGAGAAGACAGCAAAGATTCCGGCAATTGTTCGAAGAGTATAAGAATATAAGAGTTATTTCGGAAGTTCTAGAAACGTCGAAATTAGGAAATTGGTGACCATCTTGAAGGTGAGTGAGGCCACCATACATCGGATCGCTTACGAGGACTTAAGATACAGATTCTATATGTATCTCGATCAAGGTACAACAAATGCTCTCTGAAGCTGCCAAGATCAATGTAGACATGTTTTGTTCCAAGAAATTCTGGCTTCTCAATAATCCAGATTTAAACCTTCTAAACTATTACGTGTGGAGCGTTATCGAAAATTATTAAAGATGACCCTACACGGTCAATAATATTAATTAATAATATTAATTAGTAATATTGAACCAATAATATTGACAGTACGTGCATCAATATTTTTAGTATTTTTACAATCTTAAACGATCAGTATTATTGACAATATATTTCATTTTAGTTTCACATACTTAATTTATTGTACTGTGACATACCTGTGACATGGATCCCAATAAAGCGATACTGAAGCTCGGGAATCAAAATCCAGATTATCAGTATTCTACATCAATCCATCAATAACCACACACAATCAGTAATATTTGTCAGTATTTGTTAATACTGATAATATTAGTGTGTTGGGTCACCTTTAATTAGTCCAGACACCTCAATGTTGTATCCCTCCAAATCGTTATTGAGGCAGCATTCGCAGATTTGGACCGAGAGCATTTAAAGAGAAGCATATACTCATGCTTCAGGCAGAGAATCAAAGCAGTGATTGAAGTGAAAGGGAATTACATTGAATAACAAGACTCAGGAAGAATCCCTTAAATGACATATAAAAGCTTTTTTGTAAGTTTAAGTTTTTGACTAATAAACAATTGTTATAATAAACTGTTTGTTTTGTTCGAATTTTGCTGACACATCCTGTATATTGTAGCAAAATTACAACTTTTTTCTCTAGTTATCATCTCTACTGACAATCAAATTTAGATGATAACATTAAAATCATAGTTTTAAATAAAAATCCAGTATATTGAGTTTTTATATATATATATATATATATTAGGTGTTGGAATTAATTCGTAGCGTTTTACAAGTGATGGGAAGTACTTTCATTAATGTATTTTTTAATGCTCATGTGAAATAAATAACATTCTTTCATTAAAAAACGCTACGAATTAATTCCAACACCTAATATATATATATATATATATATATGTATGTCTACTAAACTAATAAATCATAAAGTTAGTACTATATTATCAATTTCTTACTTTTAGACCCGATTGCATCAAAGTTACTTTACTTTTGAGCTTAAAACCCTCTCTCTTTCTGTCTCTTTATCAACTTTGAAATAAAAAAAGAGAGAATATTAAGCTTCGCTTAAAGTCAAATCAACATTGCAATCGGACTTAAGAGTAAGAAATTGAAAATATAATATTAATTTTATTAATCTCGTCACTTAAATTTTAATAAGTCATGCAAACTTTTGTAAGACCAGTCGTCTTTAATAGTATCTCGTCGGTACTAATAATATTTCAAGTAATATTTTAAGATGTAAATATTGCTCTGTAATTGGCTATGACACTTAAGACTATATTTAAGACAGCTTTAAATATAATTTAATTGCTATTTCTCTTTTATACTGTTTTATGAGTTTGTGCAGTGTTTTTCTATTTATAAATGTGAAAATAAAATATTTTATTAACATTTCAACATTTAATAAACTAATTAAATTCACCGTGATATTTCATGATCTTCATTATATTATATGTTAAAAGTATTAAAAACATATTTTCTACATTATTGTCTACTTTATTACACACACACACACACACACACACACACACACACACACACACACATTCGTTTTAAATCATGAGGGCGGTAAAATGAGAAGAAAGCTGATGCGACGCTATAAATTTATCTAGATTATTCGATATATTGGAATCTTTATCCCATTTCATCCCTGTTTCGTTTGTCGATCAGGGTTTCGCCAGGAAACTCGACAAAGAAGAACGTAAGCCAGGCCTCAGAGCGACAAAGTAACGCCAGCAGCCGGCAGCAGTGGATAGTGGCCGTGGAGGATAGCATGCGTCATGGGAACGCGGTTACCACACAGACCACTCTCGTGAGTATCTTTTCGCTTTCTCTATTTTTCCGTTTTCCCTCTTTAATGGTTACTGATAATTCGATTTGCTTATGACAAGTCAGATCGACATACGTAGGTCTGTAAACCAGATTGGCGCCTAGGAGATCATAATCTTGCGACTTTCTCGTAGATGTTTGTCGTAACGATACCGGTTTATGAATTGACCGCGTAAAATCGAAACTATCACGTTTGATAAGCCCAATTCAAGCGAGACATCGATCTATGAGCTATTAAAGACTTCCGGATGATTTCATTAAGAATTGAAACATTTTCTGTATTTGTACTTTTCAAGAAGATAGATAATAATAAACGATTTATTAGGATCGCATAATATAAATATTACGAATTAAATTGACTAGCAATTTAATAATTTGATGCTTTTTCGTATTTTAAATGATCTTAATAATGCTAAGTGACTATTAAAATCTGTAAATATATAATTAATTCTTATTGCGAAAAATATTACCTCGGTCGGGAGTTGAACCCGGATCTCTTGCATTCCGTGCGAGTGTCTAAGTCTTTAGACTACCAAGGCCTGAGTAAAAAAACTGTTCTGTCAAAACAATATTTACTTTCATCTTTTACTTATTTATTTTCATCTTGTAAATTAATTTTGGAGATTCTTTTTTCAAGAAATTATTTTTTTTAAAGTATGAGTGAGAAATATCATAATATCTCGTCTTTTGTTCCATTCTATATGTTTTTCTAAATATGAGAAATAGATTCTGTTGTTCCTTTTTTCGAAGATGCTATACGTACTAAGTCTATTATATATACATCCATAACAGATGTTTAATGGATATCCATGATAAATTTATAAAAAGACATCTGTTATGAATATAATAGAGATCCCTATTAGAAATCTATTTGATTTCTCCACCATATGGATATCGCATGGAGCTAAAGGTTAGATATCTAACAGATGTATTTCGCTTGGATTTCTTTTTTGTATTACTTTACATTTTATTAATTATTTATTATTTAAAAGATAACAATGACTAAAAATTCCTATATTAAAAGATATGAAAAATTACATGACCTCCTTTTACTTTTTTAAGTTGGAGAATTTTTTGAATTTTCAATATATTTAACTTAAACGGAATTTTAACTTGAAAAACTTGATTACGATAATAATTAGTATCAGATATAATATGAAATGTTAGAACATAAGAAAAATAAACAAATTAAAATTTTTTTTACTTCAAATTACTCGCAACCAAATTTTCTAATACAATTTTCGGGACATTGTAACTTGATCTTATTGTAACTTAATAAATTTTGATAGCCGAAAACCCGTCACCAGCGGCCGTATGGTTGGGAGAATGGGACCGTAGAGTCGTTGCGGTTGACTCAACTGCCCAGTCCGCCCAGTAAATTCGCCAGTCTGCCGTACGATGTTAAGGTGTCCTTCAACTGGATCCCACCACGAACGAACCCAAGCGCGGTGGAAAAGCACCGGGAAGTACGTCGTCGTTCCTCAGAGGAGTATCTGGAGGACGAAGGTGGCAGTCATCAGCGACAGAGCAGTCCCGATCGCGTCAGCTACTATTTGAGGAAACATCACCGTCAGCAGAACGAGATCATGAAGTCGAGCAGCGTGGAGGACCGTCTGCTGATGAACAGGTCGGACAAAGAGTCGATGCGACGCACTCGCAACGATTCAGATTCAAGCGAAGGTCGGTTTTCGAGAAACTCTGAGTCCGAGAGTCGGTCCTCGATACCACGCTCCAGCTCCGTCAGCGTCGAACGGTTCTCTATGCGTGCCAACTGCGACTCGTCAGACTTTTCACGCGCCAACTCCACGTCGAACGAGCGTTTCCACTCAGACTTCTCAATCGCGGTGGCAAGCGCAAGTTCGAACGATCATGTGTCCGTGCCGACCTCCGAACCATTTTCCATACGCAATCTCGATTTTGTTTCGTTTGCGTTGCCGCACGTGGACTCGAGCGAACGTTTCTCCGCGCCTACATCCGACCGTTGTTCCGAGGAGCGTTACTCCGACCTGTTCTCCACACGTAATTCCGATTTCTCCGCACGAAATTCGGCCGATTTTAGAACGCAATCGGAGGAGGAGCGCTTTTCCGATGACTCCTTGGAAGAATTACTGCCACCACCGCCACCTATTAGTAAGAGACACTCTATTGCGTGGGAAGTTTCTTTGGAGGACGATCCTCTGTACGCACCCGGCAGCACCAAGGTTGTCGGTAGAAGACGACGAAAGAGCAGCGATGTATCAAGTAAGTGTTTTTTGGTTTACTTTACAGAAAAGAATAACAGAATAACAAATTTTTCGTAGCAAAGGATTTATTTATGAAAGGATTTATTTATCACATTCATTAATTCTTTGCTTTATGACTTAATTTGTGTTCATTCCTTAGTTAGTTGTCATATTCTTGTGTTGCGAAATTCGCAATGCATTCTTCGAAATTTTATTTGTATTTTTATCAAAATTTTCATTAATTTATTATGAATTATCTATAGATCATCATTTATGATTCTATTAAAATTCCATATATATATATATATATATTTCTATTTTTATTCTTATTTTATATAATTTATTACAATTAATTAAATCATATTTTCGTTGGCGTTATATACTCATTTTATTATCATAATAAAGAATTTTTTATTTCAAACAATAAATATTATAACTCGGCTCAAAATGATTAATATCAATTCAATAAATAAAAAGGAACCATGAGTCAAAGCAAATTATTATTGCTAATATTTTAATAAAAAATATTTTATAAACAAATATTTCGACCTTTTAGAAGATCCTTTACAATATCCTTTACAATATTAAAATACATAATAAACCATATAAGTAGAGTTACTTTAAATTAAAGCTCCTTTGAGATGAATTGATCAATGAATTAATGCCTTTGTAAGCCATGCACTAGATTTCGGTGTGAAGTATTTTCCTTTATTTAATCTCTCATACTGTTTGAGATTGAGATTGGCGCTATCGACTTTCTTATTACTCGCCATTCGGCATTCACTCGATCGAAGAGACGGTGGCGCCCTGGGCCCTAACGTATTTAGTTTCGGCCGGATGGTCCCCTTGCCAGCTAGCCATATTGTAGATACGTGCGCAGTTCATCACCAGCCATTACGTTTTTGTCGAGCTCTCGCAAAGGAGACGTGTAATCACGAAGCACGAAGTCATATCGTTTTACTGTACGAGCTGTTTAATAATAATAAAGGAGAGTGCGACCATAGTAAGCGAGTTATCCTTTAATCAAAAAGCGAGTCAAATCACTATCAAACATTGATCCTTCGAGCCGGATACTCGCAAAATCGAAATACAACAAACCGCCATAAGTACAAGGGTTGTACGGTCGTATTGTCGTACACGCCACAACACAGCATCGAGGTAAGTCTCCAACCTTCCTCTCATCAGTTTCCCCGTTTAATTCATCACTGCATTGTTACTCATGATGTCGGCGCAAGTATTAAAGGCGCTCAAGACCAAACGTACGGCAATAAAGGCACAATGTATGCGCACGTGGAATGCGATAGACGCCATAGATCCACAAGCAGTGTATATCGCATATGTAAAGCAGCGAAAAGAAAAATTTGCCACTTACTGGTGTCAATTCAACGAACTTCAATTGCAAATCATCGAGCTATTAGAACTTGCGAATGACTTAGAAAATGTCGAGGATCTCAAGGTCGAATAAGAAGCGGAATGTACAAATTCGAAGAAAATTATTTCAGTACCGCCGGTAAGATCGACGCTTTGTTAGCCTCTTCGGGCGTGTCTACGAGTGTAAACAACATGCAAAGTAACGCGGTAGAATCACGCGCTCTCGAACAGACACCGCATCAAGGTTATATCCGCAATCTCAGTCAAGTTTATTTATCGAAAATCGCGATACCAGAATTCAATGGTACTTATGAGGATTGGTATCCATTTTATAACACGTTTGAATCTATGATTCACTTAAACCCGAAGCTAACGAATATTCAGCGTTTCCACTATTTAATCTCTTCGCTCGAAGGCGACGCCGCGCACGTCAAGTCAATTCAAATTACTTCCGATAATTAGTGAAGCCTTAAAGCTATTAAAACAATGCTTTGATGATAAATCTGTCATTATACAAGAACATATAAGATCGTTATTCAATTTGCCTGTAGTGCCAAAAATGGATTACGTGTCACTGAGAAAGTTAGTGAATGACGTACTGCATCATTTACGCTCTCTAAAAGACTTGGGTAGGCCAGCTGATCATTGGGACGACCTCATTATTCATCTAATCATTACAAAATTAGATTCGAATCTTATTAGCAATTGGATCACATCCCAGCAGGTGAGATGCCCACGTTAAAAATGCTCACTGACTTTCTTTCACACAAGTAAAACGATGTCAATCGTATCTAACAAGGTCGTTAATGAAGCAGTAGCGTCGAATCCAAATCTAACAAAATTTCTAGCGCTCATGTATCCACTTCTAATGTTTATTGTACCTATTGCAAAGGAAAACATCACAAACATTTTTCAATGTCCAAATTTTTTAAAGTTCATGTGAAGACAGGAACAATGTGAAAACAGGTCAGAGTTAGGCGGTTATGTCTCAACTGCCTATCTATCTCTCATCAAGACAGGGATTGTAGATCGTCTATATGTCAAACGTGCAGCAAGAAGCATACATTGCTTCACATGCAGGACAAGGCGCACCTCGAGACAGAATCAGTCAAACGAGCAATTCTGGCACCGTCGTTTTAACGCATCATGTCGCTCCAGATAAGTATCAACAGATCATATTATCCACAGCAGTCGTCAATGTTTATGATCAACATGGCAATATGCATACTTGTCGAATATTATTGCATTCAAGGTATCAATGCAATTTCATCACTGACAGCCTCGCCAAAGGGCTGAATCTCAGAAACAAGCTAACATGTCCATCACAGGAATAGATAAGTCTCAAACACTTTCTAAGCATACAGTTTAATGTACGAATCAAATCAGTTCATACATCATTTTCGCGAAACATTGAATGTCACGTACTAAACAGCATCACTGAGGATCTACCTCTAGCGCACATCAATATCTGCGATTTTAAGATATCAAATAACATACGTCTTGCTGATCCTCAATTCTATACACCAGGCACAATAGATATGCTCATAGGCGCTGAGATCTTCTGGCAATGATTATGCGTAGGACAAATCCGTATGCACAAGAATTTACTTATACTACAAAAAACCCAGCTAGGTTGAATCGTCGGTGGCAAGACATATAATGATGGTTCGAAATGTGCACCTTGTTAATCAATCAACAGCTCAAGCAGTAGCCAAGTTTTGGGAAATGGAGTCACCAACGAAGTATTGTTTAATCCTGAAGAAAGAAACTGCATGGAACACTTTGCGGAAACTGTCACAAAAAACAATGGGCATTTCGTCGTACGAATGCCTGTTAAGGAAGCCAAGCTACAACAACTCGGTGAATCTCGCAGTACAGCACTGAACAGATTTCTCAACCTAGAACGCAAACTACAGAAACAGCCAATGTTGAAGAACCAGTATGTACGTTTTATGAATGAGTACTTAATGTTAGGTCACATGGAATGCATCACAACCGAACAAGAATTGGCGCGCATTCCGCGCTATTACATACCTCATTACGCTATATTAAAGAGCAACAGTTTAACCACTAAGCTACGTGTTTAACGCCTCATGCAAAAGTAGCATCGGAATTTCGCTCAACAAATGTCTTTCAGTAGGACCCATTCTCCAAGAAGATCTGCTCTCGATCTTACTATGTTTCCGTACGTTCCGATATGTCATTACGGCTGACCCAAATGTATCGACAAGTAGCGATACACGAATCACAAACATCACTTCAGACAATTTTCTGGCGAAACGATTCAAATGAAGAGCTAGCAGCGTTTGAACTGAAGACCGTGACGTATGGCACAGCATGTGCATCATTTCTAACGGTGAGGGCGATGCAGGAGTTAGTTAACATACACACATTGACCTATCCATTAGATTCAAGCACTATCATCAATGACTTCTATGTCGATGACCTATTGCCGACACTGAGCAAGAAGTTAGGAGATTACAAAGCGAAGTCAAGATAAGCTCGGGAAGCTTCCATCTCAGGAAATGGGCGTCTAATTGCCCTAAACTATTACAGGACATACCTTACACTGACATTTATGAGCCGATTCACTTCATTAACACGGATGAGGAGGTGTCTACGCTAGACATGCATTGCTAGACAAGGATGATTTCCAATATTATATCAATTCTTTTAACCACACTAAGATAAGAAGAAACGAAATGGAACATGCTGTCTGCATTATCAAGAATATTCGATCCTTTAGGACTTTTAGGCCCTATAATACTCACAGCCAAAATGCTTATGCAAGGGATCTGGCGACTTGACCTGGCATGGAATGAGACCGTACCCATAGTTTACATACCTCATGGACGAAGTTCGAATCACAGTTAAATTTGGTTAGCGAACTCAAGGTGTCGCGTTACGCAGCATGTAAGGACGCAGTCAGCATTCAAATCCATGGCTTCTCTGACACGAGTGAGAAGGCTTATGGAGCATGCGTTTTTACTTCAGAATCACCAGTACACAAAATCAAGTTTCTACGCAACTACTGTGTTTAAGGTCTCGCGTTGTTCCTAAGAGAAGCGTATCACGAAGAAGCAAATTATCATGCTTCTCCACTTATCGACGAATTTGGCATTATCAGAGTAGACGCTTGCAGAAGACAGCGATGCCGCATGATGTAAAATACCCAATCCTGCTTCCAGCTAATCATCCATTCACATATTTGATCATACGGTATGAGCATCAAAGGCAACTGCACGCAAGGGCGCAAACTACATTAGCCGCCATTCGCAACAAGTATTGGCATCCTTATAAGCACGAAACACCGTTAAGAAGTGCATCAGGAAGTGCATAAGACCTTGTCGCAAGGCAGATCATGTTTCCGAAGTAATCATGGATGAATTGCTGCAGAGTTACACCATCGAAACCATTTGAACGCAGGTGTAGACTACTGCGGTCTGCTTCACATAAAGTTCAGACAACTTTGCAACGCCAAAATAGTAAAGGCGTACGTAGCCGTTTTCATATGCCTAGCTACGAAGACCGTTCTCATCGAATTGGTGAGCAACCTGTCTACCGAAGTATTTCTGAACACTCTCAAGCGCTTTATAGAGCGCCCGTCGAGATAAGATACTACATATATATTCAGACAATGGTACGAACTTTCAAGGAGCATCGAATGTGTTAAAAGAGTTTTATCACATGCTTCGCAGCAAGAATCATCAAGATAGGTTGGACAATCTGCTGAGAGAAAATTGCATCGAATGGCATTTCATACCGCCTCATGCCCCTCACTTTGGTGGCATTTGGGAGACCGCGGTTAAACAAATCTTCACTTGAAACGCGTCGTCGATAACGTAGCATTGACATTTGAAGAAATGTACACGGTGCTTACCCATGTTGAGGCAGTCTTAAATTCATGTCCAATTACACCTTTATCCAACGATCCTAATAATCTATCCTACCTAACACCTGGACATTTCCTGGTCGGAGACGCTCTTACCGCTATTCCGCAATGAGACGTCACACATTTGCCCAATAATAGACTTTTACGTTGGCAACGAGTTAGCCAAATATTTCAGCATTTCTGAAGGCGGTGGAGTCGTGAGTACTTACAGCAACTACAGCAGCATACTAAGGCAGCAATCCAAGGGGCTATACCCAGTCACTGGCGACATGGTCACGGTTCAGGAGAATGACTCATTGCCACTCCATTGGGCTATCGGACGCATAGAGGACGTGTACTCTGGCACAGATAGAATACCTAGAGTGGTTTCAGTCCGAACTGCTAAGGGAACATATAAAAGACCGATAATCAAAATATGTATACTACCAATGCGGAAGGAAGACTAATTATTCAGTTGTCTATATGCGTGCAATACTTGCGCTCTGTATCCTTGCTTATTATTACGCAATAGCAACACACACATCTTTGGTTTACATTCTTGTATTACTAACTTTTTTTCAGATTTAAGTTACTTTGTGATTTCTCATTTATGTTGATAATCGTCGCTCATCTAGGACGACAATTCATGCTATCATTTAAAGGGCTTAACCCTTTCAAGGGGGGCGATATATTTAAGATTGAGATCGGCGCTATCGACATTCTTATTACTCGCCACTCGGCATCCACTCGATCGAAGAGACGATGGCGCCCTGGGCCCTAACGTATTTAGTTTCGGCCGGATGAGTCCCCTTGCCAACCAGCCATATTGCGGATGCGTGCGCAGTTCATCACCAGCCATTACGTTTTTGTCGAGCTCTCGCAAAGGAGACGTGTAATCACGAAGCACGAAGTCATATCGTTTTATTGTACGAGTTCTATTTATAACAATAAAGAAGAGTGCGACTATAGCAAGCGAGTTATCCTTTAATCAAAAAGCGAGTCAAATCACTATCAAACACATACAATAAGAATGACATGTTAACAAAATGACAATTGTAACTCATTATTCAGATGTCATTCTTATTACCTTTGATGAAACTCATTGTATCGGGAAACACAATGATTTCGCAAATGTAAATTTCTGACATTGAAAAGGATCCGAACTAGGATCAAAACGTTTGGAGTTTGTATGAGAGATTAAATAAAGGAAATTCTTCACATCGAGATCTACATGACTTACAAAGGCATTAATTCATACATAATAATTGATCGATTCATACATAATAAAGTCAATTTTAAACTAAACGGTGAAAATATATATTTTTATTATAATTAGACGCTTATTAACAATAAATTAACGCTGATTACAATTCGCTCGAAAAAATATTCATTTAAGAGGCTTTTATTACTACATATTAGATACATAATTGTGTCCTCTAACTTCCTGTCCATACAATGTAAGTTTTTTATTGTTAAATTGAGGCATTTGAGTTGAGTGATGTCAAATCACAAAGCGATGTATTTTAGTATGTAGAATTTGTAAAAGAATTTTTTTATTCATAAAAACAGATTATAGTCCAGTTAAATGCAACTTTTAAAAGCTTTGTAGGAGGTCCTGAGAAAATTCCAATTGGATCTGAGTGAACGGACCTACAATTGGGAGGGGGGGGGGCGATCCATTTAAACGCATAGAACCCTGATAAAATTAATCTTGAACTCAAAATTTAGTCATTTTTTCACATTAATCGGGCTATATTTTTAAAGCGTGTATCGTAGAGTTAAATAAATTATGGGCGACGATAATATATATATTAATATATATATTATTAATTAATAATTATTAATATATATATATATTATAATAATATATATATTATCGTGTTCAGCGACCAAAAAAAAACATACATTATCATATTTAAAACTCGGATTAAGCATTTTCGCATCAAATTGAACATACATATATTAAAGAAAATCGAAAATTTGATGTTCATTCACTAGCTACCTCTAAATCTTAATTTTTTGATAAAAATTTAAGACATATTATGCTTTTGGCTTATTTTTTGGCATGGAAATGGAAGCTTTTGAATCGGGAGGCTAATTAAAAAGAAAATTTTGTTTTCCTTCACGGTCTAATATATACATATATACATACATACATAATGTTGCATCTGTATCATTAAAGATGTTGTGAGAAGTTCTTACAGAAATTGACATCAAATTTAGGAGACCGATAAAGTATCTTACGATAAATTTTTCTTGCAACTTCAGTTTATAATTTTTCGAAATTGTGATATACCAGGTGTATGCATAAGTTTTTTCCGGTTTTTTTGGTAAAAAAAAAACATGTAATTTTCAAGAGAAATTAATTTTTTTTTATTCAAAATATTGGCCATCGGCTTCTACACATTTCGCCCATCTTTCAGGGTATTTTATGAATACCATGCCAGAAAAACTGCTTGTCTTTTGCGGCAAACCATTCGTCGAGTCATTTTCCAACTTCCTCGAAATTGCTGAAGTGCTGCTCTGCGAACGCGTGCCCCATTGATGCGAAGAGGTGATAGTCAGATGGCGCCAGGTCTGGGGAGTACGGCAGGTGCGGAAGGATGTCCCATTCAAGCGATTTCAAGGTGTCTTTCACTGGTTTTGCTGTGTGAGACGGCGCATTGTCGTGTAACAAAATCACTTTGCCATGTCTTCTGGCCCATTCCGGTCGTCTTTCGATTAATGCGTGGTTTAAATTAATCATTTGTTGGCGATAGCGTTGTGTATTAACGGTTTCGCCGGGCTTCAAGAGTTCATAATACACAATACCGCTCTGGTCCCACCAGACACAGAGCATGGTCTTCTTGCCGAAGCGATTTGACCTTGGTGTTGATGGACCGGCTTCGCCAGATGAAAGCCACGATTTTTTCCGCTTCGGATTTTCAAAATAAATCCATTTTTCGTCACCCGTCACAATTCGATGCAAAAATGATTTCCTTTCGTAGCGTTGAAGCAGCATTTCACAAATGACTTTGCGATTTTCCATTTGACGTTCATTCAAAATTATGTGGGACCCATTTACCGAGTTTATTGATCTTTCTTTATTGCTCGTAAACGTCTGCTGATTGTTTCTTGTGATACATGTAATGCTTCTGCTAATTGCCGTTGAGTTTGAGTTGGGTCTTCATCCAATAACTCCTGCAATTGCTCGTCTTCGCATTTTTGTGGTCTACCAGAGCGCTCACTGTCTTTCATATTGAAATCACCATTTTTAAATTGTCAAAACCATGTCTCACATGTTCTAATCGATGGAGCGTGTTCACTATATGTTTCTATCAACAAACGATGACTTTCAACAGCCTTTTTCTTTTGATTAAATAAAAAAAGCAATGCGTGCCGCAAATGTTCTTTTTCAGGCACAAAACTCGACATGATCACTGAACGATAAAACAAAGACGCTAGTTTTTGGCGGACTCAACTTGTGTGTGTTTGTAGTTAAATGTCAGACGAACAAAATAGCGTATGTGTCAAATTAATACGCTGCGTACTTTTCGCTGGGACCATCTCTTAGTTAAACCGGAAAAAACTTATGCATACACCTGGTAATAGACTATTTTGTATAATTATATTTCATATAAAAAGAATTACAGAAGAATAGAGGGAGATAATACTTTTTGGTGTTTAGAAAAAGTAATTTTGTTGAATTGTTCAACCTTCTGGAGATAGCATTATCTTGTCATAAAAAAAAAAACAATTTTTCTATATCGGATGCAATCTCCCAAATTATTCGTCATTACAAAAATGTTTCAAATTGAACTTACTTGTTTCGAGGAGGATATTTTTTTATAGTCATAGGTCCTCTCTAGACGTGCCTTCAATATTTCAAGACAATCTTTATTTTTTTTTTTTAATTATATGTTTCCGTTTAACTAAGACGTATAGCCTATTTTATGACGAATTTACTGACCTACGATATGTCAACCTTTCAAGGTCAATTCAAAGTCATTTGCAACTGTTTAAATTTTCTTTTCGTTTATCGTTTTTGTTTATGTTTACAAACAAAAGGTACCTGTTGCTAGCGTGTTACATTCGCTTCAAAAATATTGTGCACTACATGTACTAGCATTACATGTTCTTTGTTTCGATAATAATTCAATTTATAATGACTCAGTATAGGGGAGAAATTACCGGAAGAAATTATCGGGGCTAATAGACTCATTTTTCAGTTTCGAATTTTTACAGACAAAATTAAGAGACTTATCGAAAAAATTCTACACCAGTTACTACATACATTTGACTACCTAATAATATTTTAATAATAAAAGGAAACTAATAACTAATATGAAAAAAAATTTATTTTTCTAATGCATTCCATCTGATTCAACTAGCCCTGGGACCGGGGTAATTTGACTAAGATTATTAAAGATTAATGTATTTTAAGCTACATCTTTGGCTATATATTAATAAAATTTTTATAAAAATATATTTTAAACACAAATTCGCTTCGTAGGACAAAACAATATTTTTTTTTGCAAAATTTGTTCATTTCGTGCAAAAACACGTCGAAGCCTAGTTTTCGAGATTGAACATGAGGGAATTAAATTTATAACATTTACCATTGAGGAAAATGTCTTTAAAGGAATAAAATTTTGAATAAGTATTATAAGAGTCGTCACTAAATGACTCATACAGTTCCATACTATGGTTAATTATCCCCATCCGTTCATTTTTTAAAAACATTAACAATACGATAACAAAGATATACAAACAAAAAATATCTGTTGGACTTTATTAAGTAAGACACTACACTTACTATCTAAGTAGAAATCAAATATTTCAGACAATCACATATACGATTGTAAAACAAAAACTTTAAAAATAAAAATATTTACTTAGGTGTACGATGTTTTAAAATTGTGGCATAACTTCTATCATAGATGTGTTCACAACAAGATGTTACAACAGACTTAGCGGCAGTCGCTGCTACATGCTCAGACACGTTTACGCGTGTCTTGTATGTTTTTTTAATGTAGCCTTGATTATTCTACTTACCTCTATATTCAACTGACCTCGGTCTCCCCTACATCTAACAAAATTATAAAATTATCGATACGATTCTGATTTTTGGAGAATGTCAACATAATTACATGGAAGCTGCACGGTTGTATCGTGAAACCTTTCCGTATCGCACTATCGAGTGAAATGGTACTTCGAAATCGATCATAAACTTTATGCTTGACAAGGATATTTCGGCAAGAATATATCGACATCAGCGTAAGCAGCCCTCATAAAATTCAACGATTGTAATACTAGGAGCAGTGACTGTATTCTTAACTCTCAATATTTGGCATACATAGAAAATTATTACGAGTCATGATCTAGTGCATCCAGAATAAACTTTCACTCTTTTTATATTTCTTTGTATCAAGCATTATCTAATGCTGAATATGCTGTCAGATATGCGGTTTTGTGAATGATCCCAACGGAAAAAACATTACATGACTCTTTCTTTTTTTCTTATGTACTCTTCGGATGAAGCCACTTTCAAAAATGATACAATTAAATTGATACAATTATCATTATTAATCCAATGAGAATTTGTATTGGCACCGGTCAGTTGATTGTCAATGTCGATTGTTAAATGTTTGGTGTGATATATAGTAGATGAACACATAGAATCTCTACTTTTTTTATGATACACTAACAGGATCTGCAATAATTTTCTGATCGATAAACTGCAAAGTTCAGCAACTGCAACTTTCAAAGTCCTTTTGAAAGACATACTTGCTATTAGAATACGGATATGGTTTCAACATGATGGTGTTCCCTCCCATAATGAGTTCGTGAAATATTGAACAACATGTTTCTTAAGTAGGATCCCCATCAAGGTCCCCAGATTTAATATCTCTAAATTTTTTTTGTGGGGCTTTATAAAAGAAGTTTACCAGAGAGAACTAACCACTTCTAAAAATATGAAGGATCAGATTAGAAATGCCTGCCAACAAATTAATAAGGCAACTTTCAAGAGCGTGGAATTATCATTTATGGATAGAATAAATCAATGTATTAATGTTCAAGATCGTCCTTTCAAATACAGAAGAATGATTTTTGGACGTTTAGCGATAGGAAAGCTTAAACGATCGCAAATGACTTTGAAAGACCTTAAAGGTCAACATATCATAAGTCAATAAATTCGTAAGCTATATGTCTAACTAAACGGAAAAACATATTCCATTTAAAAAAATAAAGATTATCTTGTAATCTTGGAGGCACATCCACCCAGAGGGGATCTGTGATCATCAAAAGATGTTCTCCTCTTTTTTTTTTTAAATAACGAATAATTTGGAAAATAATGTAATATATATTGCGTCCAAACCTTCAAATGAGACATATATCAATCTAGCGGTGTACAATCTTTCTGGCGATTATAAGTATTATATTTCATTATTTAATATATATATATATATATATCTTTTTTTTTAAATTCTTAACTTTTTTTATTAACAATAACATATCTGCACATATCTCAAATTTATCTTAATTTATTCCGACTTTGTTGTTAAAATAAATGTTGCAATATATCATATTAGTCTTTTAAATAATTCTGTTTTTTGGAATAAAATTTATATATCTTCTGCAGTTCTTACGCACTTTAAACTTTTTTTTATAGGAAATGACGGATTTTTGCTGAACCTAATAAAATCTATATATATCTTATATTTATATATATGTATATATATATATTATATATATATATATATATATATATATATATATATATATACGAAATCATTTTTTCATCTGAATTTCAAACAAACACAGTTATGAAAAAATCAAATTTTATCTTTATTTTTCCATCTGCCAATTTACACAAGCAGCAGGAGATGAGTAAAGATATGGATAAAAGAATTGATCATGTTTCAGGTGTAGGTTCCGTGTCGAAGTTGCGCGACTTCGACGACTGGCAAGATCAGCGACTATCAACGACTGACGACGATTTGATCTCGCCTTATTCGGATTCGTCCACGAACGATCTCGATCAGATACGGCCGCAGGAGCTTACGAAAAACGGCACTTATGTCATCAGACGCGGTCGCAAGAAAGAGCGCAAAGTTCTACCGAAAACGCCGACCAAGACCAAGAGTCTGTCCTTCGAGAATGGCGAGAAAGGCAGTCGATTATCGGATGTAAAACGATACTCGAGCACTTTTGACAATATCAAAAGTCTATTGAAGGAGGGCAAACTGGAGAGTCTGGACGAGCCGTCGGTAAGATTTATGATTCCGGTACCACCGCCGGATCTTATCCGAGTCGAGTCGATGCCGGCGATCAACAACGATGCCAGCAATCGGGCTCAGCTGGAAATCACCGTAGAAGAGGAAGAGGCATCCGACATCTCGGATAAGGACAAGGAGCGCGACAACATCGAATTTTCTCGACTACCATTGTCGCCAGTCGAGGACGATCAAATGAATCGTTTGGACCAGTCGAGAGACTGCAACGGTTCGACAGCGTCTAATATGGCGGATTTAGATATCGGTAGGTTATCGGCGAACAGTGCACTCGCCGAAACAATGACAAAGAAGAAACTTACAAGCGCGGTAAGCGATGAGAGATTAGCTTCTAAGATCCCGGTGAACTTGCTGATTGAGGATCAGATTGTGAAAAAGGCGCTCAAAGAAAATCGCCGGCAACTGGAAAAGGTGAGCGACGCAATCAAGGAAATCGAGAACGTAAAGAACAGCGAATCCTATTGCGAAAGCAAACTCTGGCAGAACGGTGACCTGAAACATAATTCGAAGCGGAACAGTTTCGAGAACGACGGGTTTCCGGTCTACGATAGTCGGAAACCCGTTACGATCGATGGCAGCCCCTATGAAAGCAGGACGCGCGGTAGGAAGCAGCAGAAGCAGCAACAGAAACAACAGCAGCAACAGCAACAGCAGCAGCAGCAGCAGTACAATTCTGACTCCGAAACGTCGAAGACTAGCTCGGACGCGGACTTCGAGGATCGGAGAAAACTGAACGGTGCCACTGATGTCGTCTATTCGTCCGGCAGGCGGTTGCGCCAGAATGGTATCGAGAATCATAAAAACGATCAGAAGCAGATCGAGAACGTGATCGACGCTATTCTGGAGGATTCAAAGAATCCGGAATTTCAGGTAGGAGTGGAATCAGTGAGTTTCGCGAAAATCAAATATCTCACGAATATCAACCGCGCGTTACCTTTTACGCCTATGTCGTGTCGCTTAAAATGTTGACGCGAAAAGACGCAGCGGAAATAGAGTCTATCTCTACGATAAGAGCTATTACGGTGCATCTGCGTCGTGAAAAATGTGGAAGTTATACGGTTCGTGGTGGGCGTGTGCCGCGATGGTGAAAAGATGTCGAACAGCTAGGATCGAAGCGGGCCGCCCCATCTATAAATTGGTAGCATTACCCCTATAAAATAGGATTCCATTAGCAATGCTGACTCTACGATCGCATTTTTCGTCGTGAAATGTGGAAGTATCTGAGGAACTGCCGCGCGTACAGCTTGTTGCCTGCGAATCCGTTTTTACTCATTTCCACGTAATTAATTCTAGTAAAAGGTTTTAATTTTTTATCATGTAATGTATATCATATAATGTTATATCAAATGTATCTAATATCTTTAACTCTCTCGATCAGTTCTCATTTAGAACATTTTAAGTAATTACATTTTTGTTTTAAAATTATAGGTATAGTATTGGCACATAAATCGTGATCAAAATTCCTCGAGATACATTCGCCTTTTTTAATTAAAAATGTAAAAAAATAATAAATGTCATTATTAATAATCATATTCAGAGAAAAATATAATAACAGCAACTATATTAAATTAGGTGACGCTAAACTAATTTTGTATTATGTAGAATTAATATACATAGTTGAATATACTATTTTATAGCTGCAATAACTATAAAATAGTTTATTTAATTCATATATATATATATATATACATTAATTCTGCATATAAAACTTATATAGTTGTCAACTATACAATTCCAATCACTATTTCTTTAAGTGCAATTAGTTATTTTTTCGATCTGCTGAAAACATTTCTCAAATACAAAACTGTGAACTCGATTCATTGCTTCAATAAAAATATCAAACTCACTGACATTGTCATCGAGGTAAATAACTATTCATGCCCATATTTCCACGAAAGTCTTTCATCATATTATAGGTTCTGAGTCTAGCCAGTTTCCATTGAAAATTTGTATATTGAACACTTTAGAGGCTTTTTGTGTTGATGTAAAATTAAATCTATGACTATACATATCTCACAATAAACACAATGTTTGTCAAAACACAATATAATATTTGGAAAAAAGTTTAGGATTTGTAAAGTAAATAGTGCTACTCAATAAACTGAATGAAAAATCCTAATGATCATTCAAAAAATCGATTCTGTCAGAAATAGAAGTGATTTTCAGGATTGGTAAAGCAAATGATTTGTTTTCTTCCTATTTATTAAGCGATGTGAAAACAGATTATCTTATATTATACATTTTCACTCTAATGTTTACAAAAGCTGTGCGAGATTAAATTTTCCGATGGAAATTTCCGCGTAGAGAGATATCATACGACTCTATAGTATTTTTATTGAGTCATATACAATCTGTCACAGTAAAAGCATTCATATATGATAAATAATAGCAGTCATTTGCTTTATTTAATATTAGAAAGATGAATCCAACCGGTTGGCTCCTGATATTACATTCATCAAGCAATTCATTTGTTCAATTTAATAAATACTATTTGCCTTATAAATCATAGAATTTTTTTCAGAACTCTTTACGTGTATATTACGAACTTTTGAAATATTAATGACGGGTATAAACTATTCAACTGCTATTTTGATAAAACATTATTTTAAATAGTTAATCTTCAAGCTTATTGCTCTCACAAATCGCGAAACTGATTCACGATGAACTAACTTAGATGCAGAGATAGACTGATTTTCCATAAATTTATTTATTTTTTCGGGAACAGAATCTAAACATTTTTTTATGATTACATTGCAAGCAAATGCGACTTTTTGTGAGGGATGAATTTATTCATCGATGAAGTTGATAAAATTTTCTCTTGATTTCAAAACTAGCTTCATTCTGAAATCGCTTCATTCTGAAAGTTTGCTGTATCTTGACAGGTCAATGTCGATGTAATGGAGTTTCCGCCATTGCCGCCCTCGCCCGTTGAGGAAGCTGATGAAGAAAGTTGCTCGGATGTCGGCCAAAACGCCGTGATGACGCCATTGAAATCCAAGGGTCACAGCAGTAGTCGAACTGTAGAGTACAGGCCAAGGGTACCACCCCATCGTGTTCCATCGATCATCGACCCGAAAGATAAGGCTTCTTTGAATACCAGATCCATGGATGCCGGTTTTACCAGGGGGAGACGTACACCGACCACCAATAATTCCAGGCGAGAGGTGAGTTAGTTTGTTTGAAGTATTCATTCGGGGATAAAACGTACAATTTTGGTCTCTCGACGGGGATTAACAGTTGCATTTTTCCCATTTCAGATTACTTGCAAGTTTTTATGTAACTGTTTATATGGTAAAATAATAATAATGTATAATAATATTGTATGTATGATAAATATTATAAATAATATATATGTATAGTAGGTAAATATGTAGCTTAGAAGACCCCTCTCTCCACCTTGACCTTGATATATTGTTGTCAAGGTCATGACCTTGTGTGACCTTGAGAAAGTTTTAATCGTCAGACATTATTCGTTAAAAAGTTATAAATAAAAAAAGTTTAAGAAATAACGTATATAATATCTTTTTTCGACCATATAAAATATAAATGTTCTGCTTTAAAGTGTATTTTACAACTTTCAACGTAAAGCGACTCCCATCCCTCCCCTGCTTGGGGGCGCACGACTTTCACCTGAAGCTACTCTCACCCCATCTCCTTCCTGCTTGGGGGCGCACAACTTTCATCTAAAATGACTCCCACCTCTCCCCTACTTAGAGGCGCACGATTTTCATTTGAAAAAATATAGGTGACAGTCGTGCGTCCCCAAGCAGGAGGGGAGGTGGGATGGGAGTCGCCCAAGCAGACAGGGAAGTAGAATAGAAGTCAAATTTTTATTTTGTATAGCAGAAATGTGATGTTATTTCTTAAACTTCTTTTGTTTATAACTTTTTAACGAGTGACGTCTGACGGTTTCTCAAGCTCACTCTCAGGGTCATAACCTTGACAACATATGTCAAGGTCAAGGTCATTGGGGAGGGGGGGAGGGGAAGCTCTCCTAAACTACATATTTACCATATAGTAATATGAAATGCTCGTTTATACTTTTTTTATTTTATATATAATATAATAAAAAATTAATACTACCATAATAAATACGCAAACGAGATTAGAACGCAATTAAACTTATAATTTTGGTACTTAATACATATGTCGAATATTTCGACTCGCTTTGGAATCATCAGCGATGCATTGCTTTTCTGAAGATTTAATACATTCTTCCCTCTACATAGATAGTCACTAATAGATTGGATGATTCAAAGTGAGGTGCAAAAATTTGGTAGTAAAAATAATACGTAAGAAATTCTAAAATCGGTATATACATTGCACCAAAATCTTTAGGATATTTAATTCAATGAATTGAGAGTGACTTGCCATATAAGGAGAAGGAATATTAACAAAGAATAGAGAAATCGTATTTATAAGAAATTTTGAAATAAAGTTACACAGATCATTTTAATTAAAATCAGTTAATAAAACATGTTAGTCGTGACTAGGTAAAAGTCAGATTGCTGATAATTTAATGATATGCGGATAACTGATTTTCTTCAAAGGAGTGTTGCATGTTCTAAAAGTGTGATTTGCCCCTTATAACAAAAATGTCCTTTATTTTTATCTAGAAAAAAACATTTTTAGCTCATCAAAATCGAAGAGGAACATTTCTATGGGTTTCTTGTTAGTATTACATTATTGCAACATTTGCTATCTTACTGCAATATAATTGGAACTTTGCAATGTTGCTGTAATACTTTGGATTTAATAATTTACGGTCATAATACACAAAATATTTAAGAGAGGAGTACTTCATGTAATGTTGATTCTACAATGAGTTGGTAGTCGGAAGTTTTAGTCTTAATTGATGAAGTTGGCCAATTAGCTATTGGTCAGCTATTGATCAACTTCACCGATAAGACTTGGGACTACCGACTACCGATTACCGACTCATTGTAGAATTAGTATAACGGAAAAAATCGAATTTTTTTGCACAATTTAATATTTTAATCCATTAAGAATATGTCTCTTGAGTTGGAGAATGAAATTCGAAGACTTAATTACATATGATTTTATTATCAACAAGTCGAGCAGATAAAGCGCCGAGTGCGCGATGAATTCTTTTGATAACTTCAGGTTCTATCTAATATGTCATTAATTAGTTATTTCCGATCCAATACATCCGATGTCAATAAGTGGTAGAATGAATGTAAATATGTGGTAGAATGAATGAATAAATAATGTTATTAATTGGTCAAAAAGATGACTACATTATTACAATTTAAATAGGTAACATAATATCAATAAACTAAAATGACTATTGATGTCAAAACGACTACTTGTTGTTACCTGGGTTTATTCTATAGGTGTTGGAATTAATTCGTAGCGTTTTTATGAAAGAATGTTATTTATTTCACATGAGCATTAAAAAATACATTAATGAAAGTACTTCCCATCACTTGTAAAACGCTACGAATTAATTCCAACACCTAATATATAAATACTTCGCCAAAATATTTTCTTATTAAATAAAACATCGTCCATTTTTTTCAGATATCTATCTTTGAATATAATTAACTCTATTAATAGTATTTCTTTAATTAGATTAATTTGAAATTAATAATTTATTAATTTTAAATTTACTTGATATCAGCCGATGTAAGAGGTATGTGCTGTGCAATTGAATTGTGTGCAAGTGCACATATATTACATTTAAGATTATTATATATAAGTTTTTTAAAATTTTGAGATATAGTATTATTAATTATTATATTTCTTAGGATATGTTTCTTGTCGCATACATTCTTATTAATAAAATGTCCTTTTGTTCTTCAGGTACCTGTAGAACGAAGAACTCTGCCTACCGATTTACCAGGACCATCTCGCCGACGACCGTTCACGAAAAGGCACTCGCCATCAGCGGAGGCGTGCTCTTCCGGAAGCAGCAACAACGGTAGTGGTCTGCATACCGGTGGCAGCGTCGTTACCAGCACTGGTTCCGGTATGCAAACATCATGTTCCTTACCGGAGACCCCAGTGTTCGCCAGGGGCAGCGATATCCCTAGAACACCACAACATGCTGGCAATCCTACGCAGTCAAGGCGGCAACCCGGCTGGTATGCACCTACCACAGCTACCGGGTAAGCATCAATATTTCCTTATTTATTTTGCAAAAATATCAGAATAGATATTGGTTATATTCAGTAGAGAAAACTGATTAGTAAACACTGAGTGATTCTTTAATATTATTAGTTCCTACATGTAAATCCGGCAAAGAACCAATCGTACCAAAGGCAAGATCCAATTAGAATTATTGAGCATTCACTGAAAATTTTTATGTATGTACTCTCTAAATGTTTTTAAATGGAATCTCTTAAAGATTGAAAATTCTGCCACTTTTAAAAAAAAAATCAAATTTAAGTTCCTCTCTTTTCATTGTAACTGTTACTTCTTATATAAAGCAGCTAATACACAACAATAAATAATTTTTAATAAATTTTTTGTCGCTAAAAGCAAAAATGAAATTATTACATTATTTTTAAAAAATTTTAGCTCAAAGGTATTTAAAAATGCACTTTTAAGTTCAATTTTCCAAAAAACTTGAATCAACAATTTCATTTACGGATTTATTTTCAGCGACAAAAAATCTGCAAGAATCACTCTAATCCGTTCATGGTCTAAAAAAAAATTTTAATTTATCAAACAGTATTATTATGGACGTTTTCCAGCAAGAACACAGTGAATTATTTTATCCTATTTTGATGCACAAAGAATGTAATGATTCATTGTGTTACATTGGGTGTATCTGATAGGCATATTCCGTTAAATTCAGAAATATAGATCAAACAGGAGCAAGAGCTTCTGAGCACTCAGAGAACGGTTGTAGGTACTAAATGCTCCACTGTGTAATCAATTAAGGTTGGTTAATTATAGGATGACCATATATCCGGCTTTTCCGGACACTCTTTTTTCAAGCATTAGGTTTTCAACGTGTCGAGATGCACTCTTTTTGATAATCATTTTGGGACGTAGGAACAGTCCTCTCCGACTCTATCATTTTCCTATACCGCATTATGATAAAAAAATCCCAAAATAATACTAATGATACTATCTAATTAGGCCTATTGTTAAATATCATTATATCAAACAGAACGTACAGAAGATGGCACTTATGGCTTTAGGTCTAGGGTGATTTAAAGATCCGGGTTCGATTCCATCTGTACCCCATCTATGCGTTTTTCGCATCTGGAGATTATCTACATTTGCTTTCACAGACTTCTATATATTACATTAGACTGCTAACTTTGTCTCTTTAACTATTCTGTCTAAAATTTGCCAAAAATATATGCTCAAAATAAGATCCATGTCAGTTCACGCATTCCATATCACAGAGAAAAATATACGACATCTTGAATCAATCACAGAGATATATATACAACATTTTTAATCAATTATGAAGAGGCTGGTCACATGACCTGTTGGCATCTCTTTTCGGTGTGGTCACGTAATGGTCTTATTTTGCATCTAATTCGTGCAGACAGCACTTTTAAAGAAACGTGAAGCATTATCAGTCTAGTATAATACATAAAAGTTTGTAGCTGCCTCTGTTCTAATTTTGAGCATATAACCTGCATAACTTTTACTCTACAAAATAAATGTTTTAATAAGCTGACAACGTTAGCCATATAGAGGTAAAAAATGGATAAAGAAATTTGTAATTTCTTTTTTTTTTCAACTTTGGACACAAAATACATCAGAGGCAGATATATTAGCATTTTTATCGTGAAAAAGGAATTTTTATTTAGTAAAATTAATACGAAAAAATTATCATGAGATCTGTTCGCGTTGCTTGCACTTTTTGCACTCAGCATCTTCGCTTTCTCCCCCTTTTCAACGCGCAAATATACAATATATCTATCCCACTTTAAATGCAAAAATATTTGGGCATTTCAAACAAAAACCCTAACTTTATCGATAATACAGGCGGCTTCAGTCTTCCCTGAAAACACAAATAAGGCACATATTATGAACATTTTATGAAGCATGGTGCAATTAAATAACCTATTTTGACAGATGCACAGTGAATTGAAAGTATAGCACAAGGATCTGTTGCGTGTATATCAATTGCTCATATTACTAATTGGCTAATTTAAAATAATACAATTTCATTGGTGAAGCAGTGAAAAATTACTAGGAACAAAGCGATATGAGTGCTGTGTGCAATTGAACTGTGTATAGGTGCGCCGTTCCCAATCAAGTTTTGAGCTCATTTGTAGAAATTCCCGTGACTCGTTCACGCTGTAAATGAACTCAATTTCTGATTGGTTGAAATCTCAGATTATTATGTGATGGGATTATATCTCTGTTATTATGCACAATGGGTCACCTTATTGACAAGATCGGTTGTCCATGAAAATAGTACTGCATCCAATAAGTGATAATCTTATTTAAGATCTTTTTTATTCTTGCATTTTGTGAACGGACATGATGCAATAAGTTGAAGTGAAACGAACATATATTTATATCACTTCAACTTATTGCACCGTGTGCACCAGTTCAAAGAATGCAGGAATAAAAAATACATATCTCTGGTGTACTACTTTTCAATTTGCCAATGTTCTAATTTACCTAGATTAGAATTGGTCATCCTAGTCAATCATAAGGCATTTTCCTTGTTGAAAAATGCTTTATGATTGACTAATCTTTCGAATTTTTATAGAATTCTTCTATTACACAAAAAGCGATTAAAAAATAAGGGCAAGATACTTAGTCCATTTGTTAAAATTGATTTGGATTCGTTCCTTTTTAGGTATGCTTTATGCATAACAAGTTAGTCATTCTGTACTGATCTTGTTGCTTCACTTTCAGCTATCGACGAAACAATCCTGGTCTGGAGCAGGCCATAATCGGCACTGAGCTTCTCCGACTGGCAGGGGGCCCGAATCGCGGATGGTATCCCACCAGAAAGGCAAATCAGCCACGGCCGGCGTCAATCGAACATCTCGAACGGCTGAACAACGCCTATGATGCACGATTACCGAGCACCGGGGACCAGAGGAAGCCGCTGACTCTACCCACAAACATCACACCCAACAAATACTTCGGCCAAAGTAAGCACAGCTCCGCCTCCAGCACTCGTGAGGCGCTACGGAGGGTCACTAGCTTGCTCATCAAGAAAGGTAAGCGTCGGGGATTTGCACTGTTAGAAAGAGAAAGTACTACGCCTAAACGTTCAGCGTGTGGCGTAGTTAGAAAACACGACGTTACCAGTAACTTTGAAATATTATGAACCCCGTTTGTGTTCAAGATAGATTTCACGGTTCTGGTATCAGTTTTTTTTTTCGGCAGTACTATTATGAATTTAACGACCAAATATACTTTCGATAATGCACATTAAAAAAGACGCGCATGTGGACATGACTGTTCGATTTGATACTTTGAATCATTTTCTGACATATTAACGGTATTTGTAATAGTATTGCTGATGAACCGTAAACTGTTAGTTGAAACACAAATGTGGACATGATTTTCAAATATTGCTGTGATAGAGATTTTGTAAGCGATAAGCAATAATTTTTCTTGAATTGTAATCAGAATGTGTATCATATGTTTGTATTTATAGAAACTTCCCAGACAATACAAAGTCCAAAAGTGAGATGTCTTTAAGACATCTTTTAGTCACAAAAGATGTCTTATATTCCAATTTTGGATACTTCGTATTATCTGGGTTTAGTTTAGTTATGATTTTCTTAAATTTCAAGAAAATATTTCTTAAATTCAATTTTTTTTAGATTTGCTTTTCTATACATAACAAATTTTTAAAAAATCAATGTGTTTGTGATGCTATTCAAATAATATTACTAATTATATAATAACAGGAAAAATTTTAGAATAATTCAAATTTTTTTATACAAGAAATTAAGAATAAATTATAGAAGTCAACCGATATATTTGTGATATATACATTTTTAAATATTTTATTTATTTTAACATAGAGAAAATTAATAATAGCAAATACAATATAGCACATACATAATAATACAAAATGACTTATAATTATTTAATTACTCTTTCCATGCATAATTTAATTTAAAAAACAATATTGATTAATCTTTATAATTGCCATTATCGCTTTAAAAAAATCACTCGCGTCGTGTTTCCTAAAAATTTCGCTATTTGAAATTCCGTAAGCTTTGATAAGTAACCTGCAAAAGAGTTTCTAACTAGTATCGTGTGACCTTTCGTGGCATTTGAGTGCTACTGATTTTAATACTCTCTTATTCTTTAATGTCTTGGAATGCTTGTTTTTATGTAATTTACTATTATTATATAATTATTAGAAAGTTATGATTTATATTTATGTATATTCTTGATGAAAACATTTCTCATACTTTCAAAAATTTATTTGTCTGTAAAGAATATAAATTACTCAGCAAACACAGAAATATAACTACAATATAACCTTGGAATAATACGTGATATATTATAACAGAATGTTTTAGCATAGTGATATTATTGTAATGTATTTTGTTTTATATATATATATTTATATATATTTATATATATATATATTTATATATATATATTTATTTATTTATATTTATATTTATATTTATATTTATATATATAATAAGATCTTATATGAATCTTACATTATTTCATTATTTGCTTGTTATATAATAAAGTAACAATAATCAGGATGACATATTTGTATAACATGTTATGTTGCAGCTAGATAAGGGTTATATAACAGATTATATAACAGAAAAAAGAGTTAGCGGATTATCGCCGTGATCCATTCATAATGCTGACGTTTTTGTGAACCTTGCTCACTTTATCAAGGAGGAAGAGCGCACTGATCCTGAATTGTTCCCCTAGAGGACTTCCTATAAACTTTGTTAAAGGAAGGATGCTTGAAGGATTGGGAGAGAGAGAAAAACAGTCCTTCATATT
Organism: Acromyrmex echinatior; assembly: GCF_024713525.1. Classification (NCBI taxonomy): domain Eukaryota; kingdom Metazoa; phylum Arthropoda; class Insecta; order Hymenoptera; family Formicidae; genus Acromyrmex; species Acromyrmex echinatior. The sequence continues at coordinate 7,833,138 of NC_141852.1, forward strand.
CTACTTACGTTATAGTCCACGCCTCTGTTCAAGTTATCTGGATATTTCTGGATTTCTAAAGTCTTTCTGTATTTCCTTGGAAAATATAATGCCGTTATAGCTGTAGTAATTATTTTATCAAATAGTATTTAATGTCCTGACTCAATGTCTCAATGCTGCCAATGCTAATTATGTGACATATTTCAATATGACATCTCGTTGATATTCCTTCATGTACATTGACCGTTTTCCTGATTTCGCCAATGTATACTTTTCCGCAAAAGCATATTTTATATTTCTACAGAACTGAATGAAGGCTTTCGGTCTTTAGGATTTCTCTAAGATTTGTCCGATCTTCCTTGGAGACTCAAAAATGGTTCGAATATTGTGTTTGTTCAAAATCCTGCCGATCCGGTTTGTTGTTTCCTTTTACATATAGAACAGGGCTCGGCAAGATTTGCACTTCTCGGCCGATTTTCGATTTAGTTCCGCCTTCCGCTATTTCTCTCATCTCTCGCCCCGCGCGCAATCCAAATGTCGCTTGACGTTTAGGAGCGTGTGACGTTCGTAGACATGAGGTCCACTCGCTTTGTTCACGCTATAAACTTCATTCTATTTTTTTTTGTTCATTTCATAACTAAGATAGAATTAAGCAACGCGTAAGATTGAGTACTTATGCGTTGCTTCATTCTATCTTAATTATATAATGAGCGCGGGATGAGAGCTAAGGGGAATAACAGAAGGCGGAGCCAAGTCGAAAATCGGCCGCGAAGTGCAAATCTTGCCGAGCCCTGATATAAAAGAATAGAAAGGCTTCTCTTGTTTAACTCATCCTGTAATTGTTGTATATCCAAGTTCGTTAACCTGTTAATAAGATTCCAAAAAAAGAAATAATTAGTGAAATAGAGTTAACCATCTATAACGTCCCTGCAGAGTAAACAGATGACATACGGACAAATGTAGCTAATATTCTCCGCAAGACCAAGCGTTCAGTGTCCAACATCATCAGAAAAGAGTGACACTGCAGGAATTAAAGATCCAGACATCATCGTATTTCCAGCAAACAAAGGCGACAGTTGTCATAAATATTAGATTACAGGAGGAAGATAAAGACACTTCTTTCGAATGAAACGTAGAATAGGCTGGATAAAGATTCAACAAACAAAATCATACGAAACATCAGTGTTTTTAATAAAAAAAAAAGCAGGCTTACCAGCAAAATTAAGCAACATTGAAAAAATTCCCTTTCAAGATTATATGTACTGCCGAAAATACGTAAACCTGATGTCCCTCTCAAAATAACTATCAGTGTCACAAAATCCTACGTATGATCTGTCACTTCTTCTAGCTCGTAAATTACAATTCCTAATAGGAAAGATCGCATTGCACAAACCCGATAAACTTTGTACGAAAAATCCAAAAGAATTCGTCTTCACCTTAAATACTGATGAACTTGGATATAGATTCACTTTTCATGAAAGTGTAAATCAAAGAAACTCTGAATATAATTAAGGTGTCACATAAAGTTCCTAACAACATTATCCTTTTAATTGAGTATTGCCTAACAACCACATACTTCTCCTGTAACTGCGAATTCTATGAACAGACTTCTGGGACGGTTATGGGCTCTCCCGTCTCTCATATAATCACATATATCTTTATGAAGCACTTCATGATGAAGAAATTATTCACAAGACATCCAGCAAATCAGAGTTCCGTTATGTAGACGATACATTCGTAATTTGTAGTCACGATATATAGTAAAGAACTTAATAAATCTTTAAACTTTCTCGATCAACATCCCAATATCCGGTACCATAGAAAAGAATGGACGACTCTCTTTCCTGAATGTTCTTGTCACAAAATAAGTCTGACAATCCTGAGTCATCAAATATACAGGAAGCTAACAGACAATGATAGATATCTACATGCTGAATCACATCATCCAGCACAAAACCAGACAGCAATACACTCATTTGTGCATAGAGCATTAAGTATTTCTGACAAAGAATACCTGCAGATAGAATTCAACCACTTGAAATAAACCTTACAATGGATACAATAAGAAAGATATTAACAGGACAATCAGCACAACACAAGATCAGGGCAAAGAATTCGGGCATACAACAACCACAAGATGAGTTAAACAACAGATGCTTTTCTATACAAGCCTCCCATATGTAAAAGGAACATATCGGATTGGCAAGATTTTGAACAAACACAATATCCGAATTTCCAAGCTCCCAAGGAAGATCGATCAAATCTTGAGAAATCCTAAAAATCGAAGGCCTCCACTCATTCTGCAACAATATAAAATATCTTGATTTTGTGAGAAAATATATATCGGTGAAATCGAGAGAACGGTCAATATGTACATGAAGAAACATCAACGGGATATCAGATTGAAATGTTACACAGTCAGCATTGGCAAAATACAGCAATGAGTCAGAATACCAAATACTATTTGATAAAATAATTACAAATATTAACTACAATATTAGCTATAACGGCATCATTTTCCAAGGAAATACAGAGAGGGTCTAGAAATCTAGAAACATCCAGATAAGTTAAACAGAGACATGGGCTATAACGTAAATAGAATACGAAGAACCGTTCTTTTCTCTCTCTCTTCCACCAAATACCCCCCCCCCCCTCCTCTTTAACAAAGTTTATATAAAGGGAGTCCTCCGGAGCAATTCAGTGAGCTTCTCGCCCTAATGAAGTGAACGGTAAGGAAACCTTAGCATTAGCAATGAATTATGATGCGGCAATAATCCGCAAGCCTTTTGGCACCTCTAAAAAAAATTTCGTGAAAGCCTCAAAAGTTTCATCAAGTTATACATTTATATATTTAATATGATTGTTATGTTAATATTACGATAGCAGTGTTCGACACTATAAATCTTTCATTACACTAACAAATAGCAAGCAGAAAGAAAAATGTGCATAATTATATATATATTTCATTATATAATTATTCTACATGATATTCTACATACGTGAAAATTAGTAAAAACTGATATAATTGAACTAAATCTTCAGATTCATTTATGAAAAAAATATATTGTAACTGTACGTTCCATCTGTTTGACAATATCTGTTAATCAGATACATATGTCACAGCTGTACATCCGTTAATATTACTGTGTTTGTAGATCATTGTGAAGTAGCAGTTTTCATACGGTCACAAAGATTAAGCATCGCTAAATGTGGTATAACTTAGAATGGGTGACATTATAAAATTGATTCTCTAATTCAGGAAAAATGTTTTTTTTTATTTTGTCTTTAAATGTATTCTGGAATTTTATGCTAATCGATAATACTTATTTTAATAAGATTGGATTAATTAGTTTTATAGCTTTCTGTTTTTCTGGAAATGTGACATTTATGTAAATGTAATTTCTAATGAGTGGGAGATAACAAATTACATGTATGTTATATACAATATATACTTTATATTATCTGTCACATTCTGTTTTATTAAAAGCAATATAACGCTTATATATATGTGTTTGCTGGGTATTTAAAAAAATAATAGTGATTGTATGAATAAATAAATTTATATTCTTATATAATAATGTAAACATTTCAATCTTTGATTTGGGTCATCCTTAATATATTAATTCAAATATAAAAATATCGTATGTAATAATAATAAAATATGATAATAAAAAATAGTAAGTATTGTTACACGTGAAAATTTCTTTTTCAATATGCGATAATTCTTATTATTTTTTATTATTCATATTTTGTACGATTATTTCTATATTACATTTGAAGATGATCAAGGATTGCAACGTTTACATTATTATTATACAAGAATTAATTTGTGTATGCAAATGACCATTAATATTAATTCTTATAATTCTTATTTTATATTACTTTCCTGACGGAAAAAAAACTTTTACGAAAAAATAATCACATTATTTAATCACAATTAAATAATATTTATTAATCATAAATTATAATTTTTTCCGACGATAAGTTTCAACGGTACGTTTCGACTACACACTTAGTCTTCATCAGCCGCAAAATACATAAATACCCAAATATCTAATTATATTAGGTGTTGGAATTAATTCGTAGCGTTTTACAAGTGATGGGAAGTACTTTCATTAATGTATTTTTTAATGCTCATGTGAAATAAATAACATTCTTTCATTAAAAACGCTACGAATTAATTCCAACACCTAATATTAACACATTATGAGAATCATTTCACGTTCGAGTTACAATAGATAATATAACAGATTTCTTAGAATCATCTCACCTTCGTGTTACAAAGAGTGGTATATCGCAATCATATCATATGTAGTCAAACTTGATAATTATTAAACGATGTAGTGAAGAGTCATGAGAGATTCCAATTCATCGGTTAATAGCGAGAAAGGGCAGTCAGTATGAATGAATGAATAAATTCCAGTCATATTAATGATCTAGCTCGATGTCAGATCATATAAATAATTGTATGTACATCTTTAATAATTGGTAGATAAACTAAATAGAATAAAATATTGTCAAAATTAAAACTATAAAGAAATTAACAGTTTGTAACTTAAAAACTATCTTTAACAATTAAAAATATATGATAAACTGATAATAAATTATAACTTTATGTACGTGTATATAAAAATTTTTTCATGTATATATAAAAACTAAGAATTTCTAAGATCTTATTTTAATCTATGCAGTTTTTCGTAAAATTTTTTTCGCCAGGAGTTGTTTTAAGAATTTGTCATATTTTACATTTATGAAAATTTTTGAAAAAATACCTCTTAAACTTGTTCAGATTTTATAAATTTTCTTTAGAAATTATAGAATGAGAAATCTAAAATGTTTTAAAATTCACGAAAAAAATTCTAGAAAATATAAATCTAGAAAATATAATTCTAGAAAATAAGTGCTTTTTTAGCACTTTTAAAAAGTGTTTCAATTCTATATAAAAAATTTAAAAAATTTTTAAAGTTATAAAAAATTATGAATAGATCTCGCACATTTCTTATAGAAAAATAGTCTTAGAGAATTAGAATCGATAACAACACGTTTGTTTAATGCAACAAAAACTTGTGATGAAATGTGTATATGAGTCATTTTTACAAGGGATAAACCACTGAGTGATAGAAAAATTTTTATGAAATTTTAATAAAATTTCGATAACTTGCAATAAATTTTATATTAATTTTGGAATGTTTTACCCAGTAATTTCATCAATATTTGATGAAATCGCTGGTCAAAATGTTTATTTTGATCAGTAATTTATTTTGTTTTATCGTTTATTTTGTGAAATTGTCGATAAAATCGTAATGTCGAAAATGGATGTAATACGTGTTCTGCTAATAAAGAGCCAATCCTGGCAACTCTTATTAGCACGGACACACACCACATCCATTTTTGATACTATGATTTTACATACTTAATTCCCATATCAAAAATGGACGTAATTGGCTGATATTTACATAAAAGCATTATACAAAAGTGGACATAATGGTGTGCTGATATTTACATAAAAGCATTACATTAAAAAAATCCAAATGATTGCTTTTAAGTTTCTCTCTATTAAAGTAAAGGCCGAACTACGACGATGTTGATAAAACGGACTTTTTAATTTTAAGCTGAAAAAAGTCTCAATAATAGTGATATCTTTCATTTGGTTTTTTATATTATCGTTTTGTCTCACTCAAACGCATACATCTATCCTTATCTAACATGTTGCAGCGCCATTCCTTGCAAGGTTCTGCATCTACCGCTATATACAATATCGCATCTTTACCACTCCTTATCTCAATTTACATTTATAAAATTTAATTCTAAATACTTTTTTCTAAACTTTTAATTTTTCTAATTGCATGATATTGTGCATGTTGTCTCTATAGCGAGAAACTTCTTCGTCTTCTTCTTTGAGTTCCCTTGTTTAATTTTCCAGTCCACTATATAGAGCCACTATATAATACCATGTAATGATAATAGTATTTTATTCTCATCGGAGCAGAGGACATACATATTAAAACGTATAAGATAACTGTCCCTATGACTGTGTCTGTCCCTAATATGCTTTTGTATTTCAATAGCCATAGAAAACGAATAAATAAGGAAAAGTATTTTTTTGTTAAGTTAAATTATTAATGTATCAAAGATATTTTATTTTTTAATTGTTAAAGTATTTTTAACATTTTTCGAAAAATATGAGGAATTTATGTGAATCCAATAATACGTACCGCAAGATTTTAAACTTGTTCCTATTAATGTGCCCGGAGCTAAAAACATTGTGTTATGAGTGTACAGTGATATAAGTATAATTGAAATAATGATTTATGTAACATTAACTTAAAACAATTAGCTTAAATTTATTATCTATTTCAGTATTATAACTATATTATAATGAGTCAATACGGATAAGTACACAAATTGGAGGCAAATTATTATAATTATTATTAAGCCAAGCGTCGCTTGGAGGGTTCACTAATAGAGACAAAACTATTTTTTTTTATTTTTATCAAAAACATTATAAAGTATTAACATTTTTTAGATTAAAAAAATATTATGAGAAAAACCGATATTGATTTACATACAAGCAGATTTGCTAAAAAGCTATAATATTTAATAATTAATTCAATAATAAGCAAATTGGCTTAAAGGACACATTAATAAGGATAGTTATTCTACGCCATATTATAGATTGCTTCGAGATGAAATTCATTAGAAAATTACAGCTTTTTATTAATCACTTCTCCTTAAGCAAGTTATTTACACATCAGATGAGAAACAATATAAATGTGATAAATTATAATTAAAACAGTAATGAAATTTAGAAAAATAATATATCTCCATAATTGTAATATTATATCTGTCAGAATAAATTATAGTAAGGTTTCATAGCTTCATGAAGTATAGATCCATACATTAACCAATCAGCGTCCACTGATAGTCACGTGACGAGTCTTTTTTATTATAGGATCTCTAATAGCACCACGTGTTTCGTTCAAAGATATAGCCCTAATTTACATCGTGCACTTGATACTAACTGATAAATACTTTCTGTTAAATTATTTTAATTTTGGTGATACATGCGCGCGCGAGTGTAACATATATATGATATAAATATTTAATTAATCACTTTGATACATTGCACAAATTTAGTACATCATTCTTTAAATATTTTGCTGAAATTAAGATAATTTAATAGAAAGTTACTAATAGTTAGTATGCATATCAGATTCTCGATGTAAAAGGAGTTATAGAAAATGGACTACGTGATCCGTGTGTTAAAATGGTCAATAAAAATAAAAGAGAGAGACCGTAGAAGACGACTAATTTCTATCTCTTTCCATTCAACGGTGTAACGGGAGAGAGAATGAGAGGGAGATTGGCTGTCTTTCACGGTGCCTCTCTCATTATTATCGACCACATTTGAATACTACTTAAATACGGATCGTGTAGTCCATGTATTCTGTATATCTTCGGTTTCGCGGACGTTGTAACGTGGCGCTATCTGACAGCATCTCAGCGAATGATTTTCCAGTTGAATGTAACTGACTGTAACTGACCTCGAGTATTTCCGATAACTCAAGTTTGAGATAGTTCCACTAAGACCGAAAAATATGATAGATATAATCATTGCACCTAGTATCTTCATGACAATCAATGTTGTTTTGTATACTACACAGATTTTTGCATAACGCATAACACATAGTGCATAAGAGAATTAACGAATCAAAGTTCTTTTCCGTGAAGTGAAAGGAAAGGAAGAATTCAGATTGGTTGATTCTCTATGCGTTATGCGTTAGAGACATTTTACAATAAGTCATTAGTTATAAATCAGAAGTTAGAAGCTGGAAATTGATTAATCACAGTCGTCAATTTTTAGCTTCTGACTTCTGATTTATGACTAATAGTTTATTATAGAAGGCCCATTATGCTTTATGCAAAGGGTCTGTGTCGCGGCCCTATGAGTTAGTTAGCTGATAGCAATGAAATCGGAGCAATAAAAAATAATTTCGCAAAATTGTACGAATTGTGAGACGCAATATACTTTTATTAATTTATTATTTATACTAATTTATTATTATTATTATTATTTTATTAATTTATACTAAGATTAAATTTACTTAAAATTATTTAGGCTGTGTTCCAAAATTTACTGTCAGTACTAAAAATTTATAGTTTACGTCACGTGCACTATAGATTTTCAGTACTGGCAGTAAATTTTGGAACACAGCCCATATCATGTAAAATTATCGTGCAATTATAAAATGCATTACTGTAAATTGAAAAAATTTAACTATACTTATTTAAATTCCCGATAAAAAATTTTTCATACATGAATATATATAATATGCATAAATATTCATAAACATATATAATTATATATGAAATATGTTACATAATTTGAAATAATTCTTTTTTTTTGTAAAATTACTTTTTAGTGTACTAAAAATAATAGTAATAATGAGAAAATATAAAAATAATTGAAGGAATAATTTTTGCATTGTTTTAGAAAAAAATCAAGTTTGGAGAAATGTAAAAAAAATTGCTCATATACATAACTATGTATAATTTTACATACAATTATATACAATTGTATATGAGCAATTCTGCTATTATTTTTCTTTAATCACGTGAAGTTTTTTATCAATCTAAAATAATTTTACTCTTTGGAAATAAGTTGACATAAATTTTTTATACATAAATACTAAACATACATGAAGTATTCTATATACACTCTATATAAATATAAACACTTAGGTACATCTAAGTTTTATAAGATATATTTCCTTGAGTCATGCTTCATAATTTTTTAGTATTTTGCGTTCGTCATGACGATTGATCGTCCTTTCTTCCAAAGAAAATCTCAAGGAAAATCGACCATGAGTGTCTGCTCTTCAGTATCACGAATATGACACAGTTTAATATAGTTTCCCCCTCCGGTATCGTACTAATATTTAAAAAAAAATTAATACTAGGAATTTGCAAAAAATGCAGGAGTTCCGTGACTATCTGTGCCTACGAAACTTATCGTCGCGTTTGAACGGGTAAACAAATATGCGCAGAGAGTCACATTGTGCGAAGGACATTCCCGCACGCACAAGCAAAGTGAGCGAGCGGGTCTGCTGCCATCGCCGCTCTGGAAGTGTCTTCTTCACACTCGAAGGTTCCCATTATTGATTCGTCCGACGGAAGGTTCATCCGTGAATGTTTCCGCCGTCTGTGCGCCAGCGCACAACTCATCTATACAGCTTGTCAAATTTTCAAACTCATTCAAGTGAGACTTTGGACTTGGAGAAAAGCACTACACAGAATTAAGAGAGAGGAAGAGAAATAGAGGAAGAGAAAAAAAGAATAGGAGAGTTTGATAGATGCAGTTTTTGAAAATCAAAGATCTGGATGCTCTCCGAAGTTGATTCTCTCTAACTCAGGAATTTGCTTCTATTATTAATTTAATTTGTAGAAATAACGAGATAGAAGATATATCTACTTTAACTCGAGACACCGATGTTTTTCGAATTCTAAGTGATTAAGAGAAAAAGAAACGCTAATTGGAAGAATGTACCGAGATAAAGAAAGTTTTGCTCAGTTAATTTTTAACACTTTATTTTACAGAGGAACTTGGATTCATTGTTTTTTAATCTTTCTACTCGTTCAGTAGACGCGATAATGAGGAATTTCTTTTCCTGATGGCATATCGACACCGCACTCTATAAATAACTGTTAGCGATAACATGTGATTTAATGCATTCGCGACAATGTACCGCACACTCTTTTTCGACGAACCGTTGCTCCCGTCTATCATTCTGATAATTTGGATGGAATTATCTCAGCTACTTCCCTTACACGCGAATTTCTTATTTACATTAATTCATAAGAATCTTGATTTACAAATATTAATACATATACATTAATTATTTATCGATTAAAATTTTGCAAGAATCGAGAGAGAGAAAAAAATCAAAGAAATAAAATTTTCTGCATTCAATGTCCTTTTTTTCACTCGCACAAGTATCACAGATAAATAAAAGCAATTTGTATTTCTACTGCATATCAAGTTATTTCTACAAACGATTGTTAACTTTCTGAAGAAGCTTTCTGAAAATAAAATTCACTCTTAAGGGTTACGCCTAGTCATGAAGTCGTAAAAAAAGAATTTTCATAAATTTTTTTTTAAAAGATGTATAGTTTGGTATAAAAGTTTTATGTTTTTTTTTAATGTTTTTATATTTAAAAAAAATTTTTTTCTATATAAAGTCTTCATCTTTTATGCAAAAATATTTATAACAAAATTATAACAGATGTTTACGAAGTCATTTTTCAAAAAACGTTTTGAGCAATGTTGCTCGGAACCAGATCATTAGAGATTAAAAATTCAAAAAAATTTAGTTAATATATGAGTTTATTTAGTCTTTTTAATTGATCAATATTTCGATAAATTGAATTTCGACAAAATGACAACTGTACAAAGTTGAGGTATCATTTTCATTTAAAAAAGCGAGTATTTTTTAGTCCATAAAATAAAATAAAATACATATATGTTTAAAAAAGTCCTTCGATTAAAGATTAGATTTTGATGTTTAAAAAAGATATACAAAGTTAGAGATAGATTGGTGTAGCGGTTTTTGAGATATCTTGTTTACCGACTTTTAAAAAGATAGTTGTAAAAAAAAACTTGAAGTTTCAAATGCAGTTTACACTAAATATTTTTCAACTTACACAGAATTTTTTAGGTCCATGTACCACATCATATATTTTAAAAAAATATTTTAGAAAAATTAATTTTTTTCTAATTAACAAGGGAACTTCCCGAAGTATTAATTTCTCATTTTAATGAAACTTTGCATATATATAGGGTACGTAAAAAGATGAATTTAGAAAATATTAGTTGCGGCGGAAAACCGGTTTGTAGGAGTGAAATCACTCCTTTTATGTGTAAAGTGGTTTTCAGCTTTTTCATTATATTATATCTCGAAAACTATTCGAGATATCAAAAAATATTTTATTAAAAAAATGTTTTAAATGTTTTAACTATATTCATTCATGCTAACATTTAAAAAATATTTTTTTAATAATTATTTTTACAAAATATTATTGATATAATTAAATAGAGGTAATTTTATTATACAATTTTTATATAAAACATTTTTTGATATTTCGAATAGTTTTCGAGATATAACAAAAAAATTGAAAAGCTTTATATTTAAAAAGGGTGATTTTACTCTTTCAAACCGTTTTTCCACAGCAACTAATATTTTCCAAAGTCATCTTTTTACGTACCTACCCTGGTAGGATACGTACATAAAGATTTATTAAAATCAAAATTTGACATCTTGCGAAGTGTCCTTGAGCGTAACCTTTAAATCCTTTGTTACTGGGATATTGATCCTTTTATGCGAATATCATATTTTTTCGGTAGAGTGTTTCAGTCTTATTGATTTGTTGCGAGAATATAATCCCAACAAGAATGAGCATACCAATAAGATTGTCGTGTGCATTGAAAGCATGATTTGTGCTTGTATCGATTCACACATTTGTCGGTCCTGCGATAAAATGTATCACGCAAATTTTTTTTGCACTCAGGACATAGAAATCCAATTTAATACGGATGACACAGGCAAGCTAAATATAGTGAAAATTTACCTAGCAAACCTTAAATTAAAAAAGAAAGTACTACAATTCTTGCCTTAAAAAATTTTTTTTAACTTGCTCATTTGTTCACTTATTTAATGTTAATTTTTTCGGTTCCATTTTTTTCTATACTATAAAGTGTAACATTTATCTCGATAAGAGATTTAGTTATTAATTTCGAAATGCATCTTCTCGCATTCCTCCTTCTTCTTACATAATTTATAGAAAATCGATAAAAAAGTTGCATAATACTTTTTAATTTATGTATCAGAATATAATTATGATTTCTTAAAAAAATTATTATATTTTAAGGAAAATTATTGCCTATCAAATTCTATGCAAATAAATGAGATATATTACTCGCAACTAATGACAAAATAATTATTACAATATATTTTTATTTAGAAAAAAGTCTTTTTAAATATATTTTCGCGAAAGGTGTGCTTTCAACAAATCGAATGTTTGAAAAACTATTTCAATTAATATCTCCATAATGAATTTCGATAAATATAATTGTAATTTTGACACATTTCATTCTGGATGCTTTCCAGCAAGAGACACAGATGAATGTAACATAGTGAATCATTATATCTTTGTTGTTTGCTAATGTTAAACGAAGTTAAATGAGTGATATGATCACTATATCACTTGCTGGAAAGCGCCATTTAACATATAAGCACTTTCGCAATTCTCGCAAGGAATGATTATCCAAAAAGGGGATGTTTTTCGATCGGTTAGTAGGTGGTGGATGTTGGTAGGTGAACAAGGCTCAGCAGGGACGCGAGCATCCCTCTCTCGTCAAGAAGAGGTAGTAGTAGCAATCGTTACTCCCGTCTGTTGGTTCGTCTACCAACCCCGCGGGCGGCAGGGCAAATGCTACCCCTGCACCCGAACGGTATCCACCTCCATCACAGCCAAGCTTTCACCGATCCCGATGATAGCGACGACTGCAATCTTAAAAGTCAGACGACACGCGTTTCTCTCGATTGTCCGACATCTTCAATATTTCATATTCAGAATTTTTCAGAATCCAACATGAATCAATGTAAATTGTCAAATATCTGAAGGAATTCCTCTGTCAACTGAACTTTTAACGGAATCATTTGACCGAGCCAAAATGTATTCAAGGATATTTTTAATCATCCTTATATCACTTTCTTGTAGTAGGACGAAAAAAAATCTCCATATTCCTTGCTTACGGAGCGAAGCGATTTTATTCCCTCCTCTCTGTTTACGGGGCAAAGCAACTTTCTACGCGAAGCAAGATCCACCTGATCTCCTTCCTGTTTATGGGGCGAAGCAACTTTCCACGCAAAACAAAGTCCACCCCTTTCTGTTGACAGGACGAAGCAATTTCCCACGCGACAGGATGAAACGATTTTTTCGTTTATTATTGTTATTTTGATATCTGTTGGCTTTACAAACATAAATTCTCTGCTGTAAAATACAAATTTTCTGCTTTAAAAACACAAATTCTCTGCTTTAAAACACAAATTATTTTTTATATAACTTTTTTCTTTAAAGCAGAAGATTTATGTTTTTAAGCAGAGAATTTGTGTTACCTCTAGTAGCGTACGACTTTCCACGAAAAGGTCCATCCCACCTTTCCCTGCTGCTTAAAGGTGCACAACTTTTTACCCGAAGGGGTAAAAAGATCCACTCTACTTCCCCCTCCCCCCTATCTAGAGGCACAATTTAGTAAAAGAGGTCATATTCAACATCTAAAAAATTACGAAAAATGATTATGAGAAAACGTTCTATTTTTTGTTTAAGACTAACATAAGACTAACATAAGAGGAATACCATCCAAAAATTTTGTCTTGTAAATGATTCAGATTTACATAGATAATACGATAATTTAACTAAATGCGCTTTGTTATACAAACTATCATAGAAAACGCATATAGTATAATACAATTTAATAAAAATGTAGTTTTTAGAAAGAAATTATACAGTATCGTAATTTTGACATTAAATTTTTTAATGCTAAATATGTGCTAAATATAATTTTAATGTTCTATCTACTATTCAGCATTTTGATTTGAGCAATATACACGATGCACAGGAAAAAGTTAATATTATTTTTATATTGAAAGGCATAGAAATATGCTTCATCCAATTTCTATAATAAACATTTTTATTTATAATAATAAATACAATTATAGTGAATAAATAATAAATACTTTTTAACATTCGCTTACTATTTATGTGGTAATAATAACACTAACAAATAAATTTTTAAAAAACTTAAAATTTTCAAACATTTGTGTGTGATTATATTAATAGCACAATTGACTATATTTGCATGGTTAAAATAACTACAGGGTTGGCCATATTCGACGGAAAGATGTTTTTTTTTCAATCATGGGAAACGTCGTTACTCGATCTAACATCTCTTTCCCATGATTGAAAAAAAAAACATCTTTCCGTCGAATATGGCCAACCCTGTATATATGTATATATGTTCCAAAAAATGCCTATAAAATAGTTAGGTTATGATAATTACAACTATGTTTTTTTTTAGTATTGAAACCTGACTATTTGAAAAAATTTTGGAAGACAAAAGATAGACATTATTAATAGTTGTGATTATTTTTATATTGTAATTTGATCAGTATAATAAAAGGAGTATACATACTACGTTGTTTTTTATACTTATTGTTAGTTATGAAATTACTCCATTTTTCTTAGTAACAGAATTTGTATCACGACTAACCAGACAGTTATTAAATAAAATATAATCTGTCGAATAAAATAGAAAGACCAAGGACTTTCTATTTTACTTATTATTATTCTTAAAGATTAATTGTTAAAAATCGTTATTCGCCGCACTATTATTGACCGCACTAAACACATATCTGAACTTTAAAATATTTCTCAAGTTTATCGATGTTTCTTTTTTCTTTTTCATATTTGTGTGGTTTGGCATAGTCATTGGTATCGGTTACAAGTGTGTGTGTGTGTGTATATATATATATATATATATATATATATATATATATATATGTATGTATGTATATATACAATATATATATTCTTACGAATCTCTATCTCGATCGCATCGCGATGACAATCATACTTTCAACAGTTCGCTCGCCGCGCCATAGCGTGTGTCCTATAAATAGAATAAATTTTAAGGGTATCCCACGCATCGCGACAGCTGCCGCAACTCGACTACGATATCGAGGAATTGCCATCATGCGTTTTCCGCTGTACATTTATAGCGTTTTTCGACGTCAATGCACCGCAGATATGCAGTATACAATTTCCATGTATCGTACAAAATGCAATTATGTCACTATTATAAGAGAAAATTAAAAAAAAAAAGATTCTTTCCATATTTAGAAAACTTTTATTATTATTTACGTCACAGTCTTGCCCTTTTCCGTTTATTAAAGAGGCATTTATTAAACGACGATTCCAAAACTACATTCCAAAACGTCCTCTTCGAGGAAGATTTTACTCTATATGCTATAATATATGTTACGTATATTATATTTCGAGTAAAATTTTCCTCGGGGAGAACGTTTTGGAATGTATCCTAAATAAGTTAAAACATCGATATATTTTTTTATATATCTTTTAGATTTACTATTAAAAAAATAAATTCTCGATAATAGTAAGATCTCTTCATAGAACTTGAGGAAAAGCATAATTAAGTACGATTATTAATTAAATCTGTTGTTTTTGGCTTTGAATTTCATTTTCGACACCATATCCTCTTTCTCATAAATAATGTGTCTTGCTTCCAATCTTTCAACAGGACCAAATACATGATGATAAGCGTGCGCGCGCGTTTCTCTTTGCGGGTCCGGAAATTGCGACCGAGCGCCCTATTTTATTCATAAACGCTTATAAGGCGTGCATCGGAATCAATATACATATGTACATACAGCCGCGAGAATGGTTATACATATACTTAAAAAGATTACGTAAAATTCGTTTAATACGACAGCCTTGCATCCTACTTGATTACATGTATCACATTAAATTTTGTCTTGATAGAATGAGAGAAAGAAAGCAGGATGAATAAGTTATACCGAAATTCTTTGAACATTAGCTAAGCCAACGTATTGCAAAAAATAAATTGCACGCATTTGCGGGTTTTAATCTTTCCCGGGCAAACTTTAAAAAGTAATCTTTTTGTACATAATTTACCTTTCCTAATTTAGATACAACTTTTCCCTCTTTTCCCAACATATTTACACATTGCAAATAACAAGATTAAAATTTGTATGCATATATATTGAAGTATGCATATAAACTGAATACTCTTCTTATTCGGCGCAATTCAAATTATTACATATGTAGAATATAGATTCACACGAAAAATATTTAAGTATCCAGCTTCGACTGTTATGAACATTGTCCCTTACTTGTGTATTCACAGTATATTATACAGTTTCAATAAATCGTTTATTATTGATTATTTTTATTATTTATTAAAAAATGTCTCGTGTGTATCTTAGCACATACAATGTCCTTAAGATCATCGTAATTTCTTTTGTCTATAGACGGTAAAATGTGATAGCTGCGTGACTTTGATTTTGGAATTATTAAACTTGGAGTGAAAATATTAAAAAGATAGAAAAGATATACCTTCTCTATTTCAAGTTGCGCGTGAAAATAATAATTTTTCACGAGCCAGCAATTTGAAATTTTTGTATTCTGATTCCATTCTGTTGAACAGCGTGCATCGGCTGGACTTATTGATTTATTCAGAGAGTGAACAACTACCACCATCATCATTACCACCACTACTAACCGCTGCTACCACTACCACCTCCCTTTCCCTGGACGACCAACGTTGGTGAGCATACATGTCATTGTCCTCGACCACTCTCACTATTTCCAACCCCTAGCGATGTAACCTTGCAAAATTGCAGCTGATACTGTATCTCCAACAAGTTAGCACACTATCTCGTCATACTCGGTCAATCTAGTGTATGATGTACTAGCGTGATAAAAGAAGGAATTTTTGCTAGTAAAAAATTTGCGTAATGGGTGTAACAAAATATGTATATGAAAAGTGTCCGCATATCAAATTAGAGTTGATTATGAGTTGATTAGGCATCAATGAAAGAAACATTTTCACTAACTTTTAATCTTTTATTTTCTTATTACTGTGACAGTAAAACATTTTTTTATTATAATTTTTTTTCTTTTTCTAATTCACAAAAAATTAAAAAAAAATCATTGATTTTTTAGTGATCAAGAATCATATTTGGAAATTTTTTTAAAGATTTTTAGAATGCACATTCGAATTTTTAAAAATTCAAAAGTTTAAAATTATCTAATAGTAATAAGTAGTTGTAATGAGAAGGTAGGACTATATCAGTCTCTATATGTTGTTAAACTTAATCAAAGGATTACTTATAAAGAATTCCTCTGTGATGCCTGCTAGGCTAGTACGAATTACGAAATTTTTCTGTATATACAGAATACGAGATTTAAACTCGCGACCTGTCCGATTATGAGTCCGTCGTTCTCACATGGAGCCACATGATATCCCTGTTAATGTTTAAATGAAATTATCCAGTGACTAATTATTTTTTTTTGTTATTATCTTTCCAACATTATTCACCTCAAACTATAATATTTCGAATTTTTTGGAAATATACGTCAATGTTAAAAAAAATGAAAATATGATTAAGTTCTTGTACAGAATATTAACTTAATTATACTGCTGATCATTAAAATTGCAACAATAGGAAAAATGTACAATATTATATGGAACCGAAATTTAGGTAAAACTTTACATTAAGGAACCCCTCTCCGAAGACTTTGACCTTGACATATGTCTCTTAGTCATGATCCTAAATAACCTCTAATAGGTTTTAGTCGTCGCTCGTTATTCATTAAAAAGTTATTAACATTCCAAGTTGATAATTTTTCCCCGCTTTGTGAAAAGTTGGATAACTCTAGATAGAGGGAAAGTAAGGGTGGACCGATTAGGGGAGTACGATTTCCTAGATGAAACGAGATTCACCCCATCTTCTCATTATCTAGATGCATTCGACTTTCCACATAAGTAGGGACTTAATTATTAATAAAATTCTTTATTTCCTATTGAAAGTCGAACGCCTCTAGGCAGGGGGAGGGAAATGATGTAATCAATAAATTTTTTGCTATAACTTTTAACAAATAATAAGCGACAACTTATTGAAGGTTACTCAGAGTCTTGGCAACATAATATCAAGGTTATCAAAAAGAGGTACTCTCTAATAAAGTTTTTTAAAGTACCTAAATTAATACAAGTATCTAAATTAGTACATAAATTAATACAATAGTGTTACATTGTTGAATACAAAATTATAACACTAATATTATGTTATTTTTAGTTAGTGTTAACTACAAGACTGTAATTCTTATTCGAAGTATAACAATATTTAGTGTAATAGTTCATTGTGCTGCATAATATATACTTTAAAATAGTACAATAGTGTAGTACAGACTCAATACGTTTTTAAAACTTATCACTTATTATCTAATAATGAGAGAGAAGGTAAGACTAAGCGCTTATTTAATTCGTCGAATAAAGAAAATATTATTCTAATAAATCTTCAATTTGTTAATCATTACCTTATATTAAAAGCATTGTATATTTACCATATGTTTAAGTCAATACTATAAATATATTAAATATTAAATTTATATTATAAATATAGTAATTATGTAAATGTTTTTAATATAGAACAATAATAATTAACCAAATTTTTATGAAGTATTAGAATAATATCTTATTTATTCAAACAATTAAATAAGCGCTTAGTCTTATTATTAGATAATAATGAGCGAATAAAAAAAGATAACAAGTGATAAGTTCTGTTAAATTCAAACAAGCCTGTACTGTATCGTTGTACTACTTTAAAACATAAATTAATACAATATTACTATTACACTGAATGCCGCTGCATTTAAAATAAAAACAATGATTATCAGTCAAAAGCGATTACTAAACAAAAAAAGGATTTTTTTTTTAATGTGTATTTCTTAAATTAATACAAAAGATTTCAGTGAAAAGGAATCAGAAAATGTACGTACTGTTGTAATTTCTATCGCAAGAGTACGCTAGTGATCAAACTCACAGCGATGTATGCATGCGAGAAAAAGTATTTGTTTTCAAACATTTGTAAACATCATTTGTCCTTGTTTAATTTTGATAGACAACAAGAATGTAATAATGCTAAAGGCCATGGTACATAGAAAAACTTAAAACGTAAGACTTAAGCGATAAGGAAATCAACATGTATATAGATTCGCTACTGCTCACGTTGTGGTCTTATGATCTCTACTGTGATTGGTCGATTTGCTTATTGCTTAAGTCTTGTGTCTTAAGTTTTTCTATGTGCTATGGCTTTAACAGCGTGTGAGCGTGCAAAGCGAACGCACTCAGAGTGAGCAAAACAATCTTCTATATACATTATACTAGACTAACTCTATCCCTTTAACTGCTGCCAAAAATTTGCCAAAGATATACGCATGCTCAAAGTAAAGTTCACGCCAGTCCACACATTTAATCACAGAGAGATATACGACATCTTGAACCAATCATAGAGAGGCAACATCTTGATGTCGAAGCTGGGATCTTAAGTGCTTAAATGATTCAAAACTATATATGTCATCATGAAATGTTGTGTATCGAATTATCTTTTGAATTTTTTAAAACGACAGAACTATACTAATAATACAATAATTTGCATTTTAAAAGAATCTTACCCTTCCAGCAGACGCGCTGTGTACAAAGGACACCGTATAAGACTAAAAATTCGAAAGATTAAAGCATAATATCATCAAATAAGCATTATGCGATGAAAGTTTATGATATCTAAATAATCATTTACTTAAAAAAATATGTGTTACCTTTTATTAGAAAATGAATTAATAAAAAAAAGTTTTATGCGCTTTCAGTCATATTTCAGTATAATTATTGCAAATAATAATTGTCGTCGAATATTTTTTGCAAGTAAAATGAAAACATTTGTTGCATTTGAGGATGGTGGTTATATTTTTGCACAACTTGCATCTCTCTCGCTTTTCACCAGCATTGAACAATTTCTGTGTATCCTCTGCAGAAACATTTTTTTGAAAAAATGTCCTGATATCTTAAAAATTGATTCTACGTAAACAACATACGCTAACAGAACGCGATCTGAGCGAATCGACAGCCCGAAAGACACTGAAGGAATACCTTGGGGGAAGCCGAGACCCAGTAAATAGATTTTACCTGTATCCCCTTCATAAAACCGGCGCATGGGTACGAAGAACACGTGCGCGCTCGCTGAAAGATTAATAATGATGATAAACTTATTAAAATCTGTTATTAAAATAATTTTATTGCGAAAAATATTATAAAAATTATAAGTGTGAAGACACTTAGGCAAGCGGGAGATCTGTGTTTGATTACCCGACCGAGGTAATATTTTTCGTAAAATTATTTATAAATTTTAATAAGTTTATCAGCATTAAGATTTCTTCAAGATGCCTATAAGCATCAAATTAGTATATTACTATTATAATTCTGTCAGAATTGCGAAAAAGCCTAAAAAAATCAATTCGGCGCGTAATGATATGTAATTTTAATGATATGTATAATAATATCAAATTTAAGCACTTAAGATCCAACTTCGACTGTTAAAGACTTTTATTTCCTATTAGTTGTATAATATATTCACATGTATTAGGTGTTGGAATTAATTCGTAGCGTTTTACAAGTGATGGGAAGTACTTTCATTAATGTATTTTTTAATGCTCATGTGAAATAAATAACATTCTTTCATTAAAAACGCTACGAATTAATTCCAACACCTAATATAATCCAATAAGTTTTTTCTTTGATATTATTTAAATCTTATAATCATATATCCTATATTTTTTCCTATATTTTTAAATATATATCCATATTATATTCATCTCCATTTCACAATGAAACGGGATTTTAAAATAGAAGACGCATCTATTATGAATAAAATAGCCATTCCGTTTCGAATAATTGATGTAATGTATTATCGTTCCTTATCTCAACTAACTCATCCAACTTCCACATTCGTTGGGTAACATATACATTGCGCTATTACACATTTACTCACTTTCGATTACCGTGTTTTTTACAGTTACTAGTCTTAACGGAATGCGCCTTTACTTTGTATGACAAGGCTTTGCATGATTTCTTTTTTGCTCGATTGTCATGTTTCATCAACGCATTTTTTTAACTTTTTTAATATATTTAATTCTACATTTAATTTATTATTAGATCATTATAATTAAATTTCTTTACAATATATATAGATTTGTAGATATTTGAATAATGGAAGTTGGTAATAAATTCTACTTTTAATTGTGTGTGTGTGTGTGTGTGCGCGCGCGCGTGTGTACATGTATCTTGTAATTCACCCGACAATGCTCGTATACCGGTAGAGTGGACTATACTGAGTTGAAAACTCCTTCACCATTTTGCAATTTTCGTAATAGTTAACAAGATATTAATTACTAAAATTGCCGAATATTGGTCTTTAATAATTTTTTTCTCAAATACTATTAACTTTATAGAAAAATTGTAAAAGAAAAATTGTTTATTTTCTTCTCATAAAGTTCTGAGAATTTTTTCAGAATTTTTTGATACCGTATTTTATCATGTTGATAAAAATAAGAAAATAAGTACTAAAAAAAATTGATGAAAAATTTTGAAAAAGTTCGTAGAGTTCTTGCTGTAAAGTTGATAGTATTTGAGAAAAAAATTATTGAAGACCAATATTCGGCAACTTTTAGTGTAATTAATATTTTCTTAACTATTGCGAAAATTACAAAATGGTAGAGGACTTTTCGACTCAGTTTAAGCCGGTCTATCTGCCCACGAGCATAGTCGGAGGAATTACGGGACACTCTATATATGTTTCTTTAACTCCTGGAGGACCTCTAATGAAGTTTCAGTAACAATGGATTTTTTCCGGAATTAGGTTATTAGCCTAATGTGCAACCGAGCCTAGGAGATCCATACATATATATCCAATGATATATGGGACCTAGTTTAACGCCAGATCCGAACGGCACTGGTTATCAAAAATCTTTTAATCACCAGATGGAGCCATTTTCAGTTCCTTAAACAAAAAATCGCGTATGTGGGCGTAGGTGAGATTGAATCGGATCTACAGATCACGAGTCAATCGCACTGAGCGGCAAGCCACTCGATACTTTATATATATATATATGTACACACACCACCAACCCACCCACACATACACACACACACACACACACCTCTCCCTTCTCCCCACAAACACACACACACACACACACAAAATACATGCACATACATACATATACATATATAGAAAGAAGGTATTCAAGACAAGTCACCTTATGATAATTTATTTTGTTAACTCTGTTATTGTTAGCAAAAGAGAAAAATATAATACTTCAAACGATAGAAATCTGTTTGATTTCAAGGGAGATATCCGAAGAGATTTTGATTATAATTAGGAAGGATAAGGACATTTCAAGGTCGCCAACATGTTTTTAAATGGAATAAGATGTTTTTCATTTCTTTCATAATAAAGCATTTTAACAATGAAAGGCATACAATGATACGTCATTCGAAGTTGGTTTCAAAAAAAATCATTTATTTATAAATGAAAAAATCATTTCCTTAACTTACTATTTTAGATATATCATATTGTACATACATGTTCAAAACAGTATTTTTAAGCATCGATGCGTACTCTAAAGCGATTCAATGGAATATAGCACATTTTAAATTTTACTATTATTAAACATGACTATTATTTAAATTGTCTATTTTAAGTGACTCTTCTTGTATACATACACATATACAATATGCATGTATAAATAAATTCTATATATTCTACATATATTCTACATATTTTATATTTGTATGTTTATACCTTATCGTAATTTCGATTATTCTTTGCTGTTGCAGGAAGCGGTGGCAAAGATGGAAAGGGCAACAAAGATAATAATTTACCCTCTGGTCCTTATGCCGGTAAGTTGCATATTTATTTTCTTATATTAATTATAATATTTCAAATATAAAGTTTTTAGCAAGATTTTTGATTTTTTAGTCTTTTTGCATGAACTATATTCTTTCTCGACTAGGACTATTGTTTCTAATTTAATGTTCAATTCATTTGTAATTCAATTCATTTTGTAAATATAAAAATGAAATTACTAATTAGATATAATATATAAAATGCATTGAAAAAGAAGTTTAATTTTAAGATATTAAAATGTTTTATTCTTGTCTCTATTTTTTTAAACACTTAAAGATGTTTTAATTTTAAACTTGTTCAATAGACGAAATACTATTTGTATTTAAAACGCATAATGTTTTAAAACTAAAACATCTTTAAATGTTTAAAATGAGGACAAGAATAAAACACATTACTTTTTACAGTGTGCGCCCTGTTTGAAAGCGCAGAAAGTTTCGTAATGTAGGTTATTGTAGACAGTAAAATACTATTATATGTAAATGTATCACTGGATATCTACATCTTGAACAAGGACTTTGAAGCAATCTTTAATCCTTAATATGTACATATGGTTGGATCATTCTGCACATTTCTTTTTTTGTAAACTAGGAGAATTAAGTAATTAGTTATATGGTAAAAAACAGTGTGTATTTGTGTTGGAAACGGTTCATTCATGTTTTTTGTCGTTTGTGTTGAATAAAAAGATACATAAATATTGAAAAATAATGAACAAGTGAGAGTAACTCCACAGAAATCATTACATAATCTTATAAAATATATTATAAAATATATTATAATTCTATATA
Source organism: Acromyrmex echinatior (assembly GCF_024713525.1). Taxonomy (NCBI): domain Eukaryota; kingdom Metazoa; phylum Arthropoda; class Insecta; order Hymenoptera; family Formicidae; genus Acromyrmex; species Acromyrmex echinatior. Next base: position 7,856,521 of record NC_141852.1, read on the forward strand.
TATATATATATATATATATATATATATAGAATTATACATAAAATTACTTAATAATTTTTGTATATTTATTAAAATAATGAAAATAAATTCAGGACATGAATGATCCATCGTATAAGTCAAAAAATCATCTACTAAGAGTTAATGTGCTTTTTTTTAGCAAGAAATCACAAACTCTTAATCTCAGTGTTAGGAAGTTAAAGAATCACAGCAATGTACAGCCCTGCGCGACAAAATTATCCGTCTGATTTATTTTCATCGCAAATCCTCGTGGATAATATTTTGACTATTTCTTATTTACTCTCTTTCTCTTTCTTTCTTTTTTGTTTCTTTTCAATAGAGTTCGATTCGAAAACAGCCGAGCGTGTTCGCCTCCTGGAAATCTCTTGGTGTCATAATCCGCTCCTTCAGCGAAATAATATAGCGATCCGTCGCTCCATGAATTTGATACTTTAATGAGACTTAATATAAATCTCATAGGCCGGTATTCCATTTTTATTTTAAGACCGTCTTAAATAATGTTCTAAGATGCTAATACAACTCTCTGGTTGGTTCATGATATCTTAAGACTGTACCTAAGACAATCTTAAAGGATCAATTATTTTAATACTATAAAGAGCATCGTTGTCAATATTAAAAATAATTATCTAAAAGAGAATTAAAAAATGAGCTTGATTTTATTTAGCACGAATAAAATATTTTTATAATTGTAATTTTTTGAAAAAAAGAGAGAAAGTGAATATTTAGAAATTATCAGTCACCGAAAAGTTACATATAGCATAATTTCAACAAAGGTTAATACAGATATTACATATAAATTGAAATGAGTTTATAATTATAATTAAAAAGCTTAGCTAAAACAAAAATTATCAGTTTTTATAATTATTTTGACGTAATGTGAATTTGACTTGAAAAGTTTTCTCTAAAATTATAAATAGAATATTTAGAATTTTTAACTGGAATAAAACTTCTTAAGAAGATTTTTCTGTCTTTTCATTTAATATAAAAATTGAATGTTTTGAGATTATTAAGTTTATGATTAATATGCAAGCATTGAATTTTTTCAAATTTTTTTGATCGTTGGTTTTCTTTAAATAAATTATTAAAATAGCTTAATCTTATGAAAAAAAAGGTCTTCAATTAATCTAATTGAAGACACTAATTTAATCGCAAACAAAAGATAATAAAATAATTTTGAATAAGAATTTTGAAAAATGTATAATCATATGAAGCAATGAAAACTTAAAAGTACATTTCGGAACTAAAAAAATGAAATTTTACCATATCATTTATATAAGAGTATGAAATGTTCATAAATTATACTATTTAGATTATATATTGTGCGATATAACTTCAATATCAATTAATCGATATGGAAAAAAGAACAGCATTTTTTTTGTATTTCCAGTACATTTTTTTTCTTACATTTTATTCATTATTTATTATTTAAAAGATCATAAACTTCTGTATTAAAAAATATGTGACTCCTCTCCTCTTTTTTTTAGTTGGAGAAGTTAAATGGCTTAATTTACGATCTCTCTATGGTATAATGAATCAGATGTTTATTATAACTGTAATGAAAATCTTGTTAATTTTAATCTTTATAACAAACTTTTTAATAGGATTGAAAAACATTTGTCAATATTATTTCATTTTAAAAGAAATAAAATTTATACACAATACGTTACGGGCAATAACTGTGGTGTGATGAAGTATGTTAGAAATTTTTAATCCTAAAGTTTTTTAAATTATTATGTAATAAAGCATACTAGAATCCAATATTATATTTAATATTAAAAAAGAATAAAAAATTATTCTCTTTCTCGGATTTGAAAAAGTTGTTCTTTATTAAATTACGATTGTTTTTTATTATATTTTCTGCTAAATACAAAATATGTGATTTGTAGCTATCCCTAATCTTGATCACTGAAGGAAATCTCAAATCTCCTATTTCGTCGATATAATCGTACAATCTGTTTTATATTTCGTCCATAACCGAATTTAGTGCGTATCGTGGCATGAAATAACTATAGAATCATGGTGTGTAGGTACTCCAAAATATCGCGGTTCTCTCGACACGCTCACTTCTTCGTTTCTCCTCCGCTGTGGATCTAACGTATCTATTAATATTCACCAGTTATTTTTGGAAACGAGTGCTTACGGAGGCCTGCTTTTTAATGTGCATAAAGTTACATCGTTCTCGCGCATCGAGACATTCAATGAGAGCCCGTGATCGCTGCCGTTATGTCAACATATCACGAACGATCGTTGCAACTTAAATTATGAAAAGATACCAATAACTTTAACGATATGTGATACGAATTATTAAAATTTATTAAAAATCAAAATTATTAAAAATAGAGCAATGTAATGCAAAAAAGTTAAGTTAGAATTAATTTATTTAACATATACATAACATAATTAATATACAGGATGTCCAGAAAATCGACTACAGTACTTCGGGAAATGATTTGGGATCCAAAAAGAAAGGAAAAAGCTATATAAACATAGGTTCGGAAATAAGACATTTCAGAATTATAGCCACTTCTGTGTTAAAAAAAAACCATCTTATTTAATTCGATTTAAATACCTGTTTATGTTTATCATTGACTCTAAAAATAATCTTATCGTATTTACAAATATCATAAAATTAAAAAAATATATAAAGTTAAAAATAAAAAAAATGAAAAAGCGATGCCAAGCGTGAATTATGCCTTCATGTGGTGCATCCTGGGTAACGTAAAAATAGAGTCCGCGAAGTTATTTATATTACAACTATGAAATAAATCATTATTATTATGATTATGATTACGAAAAACAAATTATGATTTTTTTTAAACATAAATGTGGCTATGATTCGGAAACAATTTATTTTTCGATCCCCAATCACTTTTCAAAGTTATTAATTTTTCGAATATCAATATAATAATAATAATAATCAATATTATTAGCAAACACAAATATATCTCAAACTCGTAGCTCATACATAATCTTAATTTTTTGGATCAGTGATGTAACAATCAGTTGGTAACAGTGATGTCAAAAGTTACGTGAATTTGCGGAGAATGTTCTCAAATTTGTTATTCCATTTTACCTATAGTAGTTATATAACAGTGATATGATTTAAATACGAAACGGCGAAACACAGGATTGACATAAAACAATTATGTATTGACTTGAAATGCATATATAACATTTACGCAATGCAAAATTTGTCACTGTGACATCACAAATGGGTGAAATTGTTATTTATTTGTTACTTATTGACATACTTATCGACTCAATTTCTTTGATTTGAAGAAGTTTTTTAATTATTTCTTGCTATTAGAATTAAAAAAATAATTTATGTAGTTTTGCAACTCTTTTTATAAATGAAAGAAATATATTTTTTATATGTAACAAGAAATTTTCTTAAAGAAAAATATTTTTTTATAATAAAAAGATTACGGTTATATCTTAACGAAAAAAATAATTTTTATTATTTACTTTTGATTTTTCTAGTATAATTTATTATTTACTGTTTTGCATACCTATATATTCTTGTCTTCTTAATTACAATTAATTATTGAAAAACGCATCGCATCACCGCTAAGATTTGAACCTAAGATCTCTAGAATAGTAGTATAATACATACATTTACGCTGAGCTAATCGCACGCTTGTGATCGAGTCATTGCCAACGTTACTTATACCTCCTATTGTAACCATTCCTTATATTAATTTCATGTCTCTGCAGAAATTCAATATTATGAATATTTGAAAAGATTACATGGAAACGAAATAATACGCTGATATTTATTCACTTAGTTAGGAAATGATAATGATCTATCCGTGTTAAATACTTATTCTTTATATTTTTGTATCTATAAAAGAAAAATCTACACGACAATCGTATATATTATTATCTAATTGCATAAAAATAATTAACTGATAGCATAATAGAAGCAAATTATATAGAAACCTAACCTATCTTTTGGATAAACTTTATTTGTTAGCGATACTGATTATTTTGATTATTTGTTATATTGACGAATAATGAGAAATAATTTGCAATAGTATTTATTGATTGATCGTTTTCTTATCAATTTATTATATTTGTTGTCCCTTAATATATTTATATAACAAAGTCACTTCTCTCAAAGTGCAAAAACAAATATAATGAAATATGCTCAAACACTGAAAAAGTGACATATAACTAATGAAATTATATAACATCGTAGTGATGTAATTTTTTAGGAAAATACAATCTCATAATTTTAATGATATAACTTACAGACTAGTATACATTTCTGCAGATGTAATCAAAACATGTATTATTTACATCTTTTTCCATGGTTTAGTGATGTAAATGTATTTTGTATTTTGTTATGTCTCATTCATAGAATGGTATATGATAACTAAATTACATTTAATTTACATAATTGTGTACTAAATATATAACAAAGACATGTAACAAAATTATTATATTTATATCAGGATATCTCGTTTACGCCATAAAGCTGTCTTGTTGTTATAAAACAAAGACGTTTGAATAATGACAAAAAAATTATATAACAGTGCCAAGTCATGTTTACTAGGTATTAATTTATTATATATTGTCTAATGCACATATTGTCTATTATACAAGATGAGTCAGTTAAAGGATTTTAGAGAAAAATATTTTATACAAAAATTGTTTAATTTGGAGGGAAACACAAGATGGTGCCATTGATTTAATCTTGAGGAGTTTGAAGATTACATAAAAGTCATCATCAATTTATTAAATAGAACTCTATATTTCATTGCACATTTTTATAGCTTACCTCGAAAACTTTCCAAAATACTATAATAAAATGTTTTTTCATTAAATACTTTTCGAATTATAAATCTTGAAAGTTACAATGTCGCCGGTATTAGCATCATTAAAGGTATCCGATCAACGGTTAAAATCTCTTGAATATTATTCAGGATTATAACCTAGATAACATTTGTTCAATTCAAGGCCATTGGAAGTTGTTTCTCTTATTTTCATTTTTGCACTAAAAATTCATTTTACGCTAATACTGGTGGCACTGTAATTTTCAAGTCTTATAATTCGAAAAGTACTTAATGAAAAAACATTTTATTATAGCTATAAGAATATGTAATAAAATATATGGGCTTTCATTTAAGAAATTGATAATCTTTACGTGATTTTCAAACAACTCTCCAAGGTCAAATTAATGGCACCATCTTATGTCTCTCTTCCAAACTATACAACTTTTATGAAACCTTTTTCTTTAAAATGCTTTGTTTCCGAGACATAAATATGTAACGATTTAACTGACTCACCTTGTTATCTATTATAAAATTAAAGACAGAATTAAGTAATATTTAATTTTGGATTTATAACAAAAAAAATCTTTGAATGACAGAACTATTTTCTATAATATAAATATAAAAATCACATATTTTTTATTATATGTATATTTAACATTTGTTATATGTATATTTATTATATGTATATTATATGTTTATTTATAATTTAATAAAAGAAGTCATTACTTTTTTACTGCAAATCATAAATAAAAATTATTGTTTATTAAAATGATTGGAAAATCACTCTCTCTTTAAGGATTTATATATCTATTATTATTCTAAATACTATATAAAATATAAATGTAATTTTTCTTTCACATATCTATTTTCTAATATTGAATATAGATAAAATTAATGTATTTCCTGTACACTTGACATGCCTTATCGATAATGCTTATCGATAATTCAGATAACGATAATTTCATAAGAACTTCATTCCATAGAATTTGTAGGATCTTTTTATTTGCAGATTGTATTGAGTTAATTCCGAATTTATTTAAAATTCGACACTTTCTGAATGTTAAAAAATTTTCCAAAATTTTTTTATCCATTACGCTTGGATGGCGCATAAACGCGAGGATTTTCAAGTAAGAAAATATTAATAGCTTGACCTGCTTGGAACGCGTCCAATAATAGTAAGTCATTCTATATAACTGCGTTTAGGTCTACATACAAGGATGAGACTCTCATATTGTAAAAATTTTATTATTAAAATTTTGAACATTAAAATGTGTTCAAAAATTAACTATCCAAAATTTTTTAAAATAAAAATATCAAAATTAAAAATTGAATTTGAATTTTATGGAATAGTTTCTTATTTTTATATGTATACGTGTTCTAAACATAATTTTAAAAAATAAAAAAGACTAATTAGTTTAATGTTTCATGACATTATATAATATCCTTAATCCGCTAACAAGCAATTTATTATTAAAAAAAAAACAATTTAAATAATGTATTTTTAAGCGTAAATTCTCGAAAATACAGTAATCGTCTATGCAGTTATTCTTGACTATCTAACATTTTGATAATCGATGTCTAGGATTTCATTTTATCACTACTTCCGGTATTATTATACTATAAATAAAGAATTGATATTATAAGTTTCGTAGCACTCTTTACAAATTTACTAATAACAAACGATTTAATTCGATTCCAAAATTACTTTCATTCGACTGAATCAAGTTCGTATCTTCTATTCTCAATACGAATCTTGCAATTTTCTGAAACAAAGTCGTAGATCAGTATTCAGAGTCCATTCTTATTCAAAAACTTAAGTAAAGTCTTAAATAATGTCTTAAGATGCTAATATGGCTCTTATTGGATCGTGACATTTTAAAATTGTACTTAAGACAGTCTTAAGTATAAAAATCAATTATAAATACTGGCCTTAAAATAGTAGGTTTTTCACATTTGGAATGCAAGGCGTCCATCGCTCCATCAGCTGATAGCTACGCAAGAATGACACGTGAGTGAGTGAAGCAGAGATTTCATTGAGAGTTTCACGTCAGGATTTAACGTGCACTGAAGTTCCTTTTGAAAGAATCGACCATGGTGAGAGTAAGGAACGGGACTCGGAAAAGCCGTACAGGAATAGGGAATCGCACGCGCACGACAAACACTCGGGATACTGCGCGTGAGAGATCGGACACACCCAAGAGCCTGCGTTTCTACGTCCTATGGACATACACTATCGGTATTGATCCACACGCACCGGCTCTCTTCCACAGCAGGGCCCTATCTTCCTTCCTTCCTTCCTTTTATCCCTCGACCGTTCATTGGCCCACCGCTCCAACATGTCATTTTCTATTATTTTCTCTCCTCTTTTTCTCTTTGTTTCTTGACATTATCTTGTAATGTCAAGAAACAAAAAGAATGAAGAAATCTCGATCGTGGGTCAATCCCTATTTCAACTTTCAGAATATTTAGAAAAATTTAGAAAAAAAATCATAAATTCGAAAAAATTTCTAAGTTAAATCACAATTATAGAATCATCTGAAATGTGAAAAATTCTCGAAATTGTCAACAAAAATTACAAACGAGAACTAATGAGAATTATAGCGATAAATAAGTTTTGTTTAAAAATATCAAGTTTATTTCGTAGACATTTCGATTTTTTTTCGGACTATCTTCGACTATATACAGATATGATAAATTCAAATCAACAATCAGGCAAAAATGGTAAATTATCTACTCAGTTATTTAAAATCAGTTAATACTTAGTTAGAAAATCAGTTGACAACAAACAGAGAATCGATATAAAACTTATGTTCTGTAAAACGATAAAATAATAAAATAATACAAATTGCCAACATTAAATTACAATAAGATTCAGGAAAGTAACCCTTTTTGTCAGAGAAGCAGATAATAAAAAATAAAATAACATAATTCCGTTAATCAAGTGATTCAAGAGAATTAACAAATAAAAAAAATTGGTTTGTGTCAAAAATCAAAGTACAAGAGTCAAAAATAAAATAAGTCATACATCAATCACTATATATATAAAGAAACAAAGTTACATAATATGTAGAGTTAGGAAGTAACTAATTTCGTTACTTGTAACGAAATTACAGTTAGAGTTATTTTTTTCACTACCTTAATTTAATTAGTTTTTTTAGTAATTAGTAACTGATTTAATAGTTGCTTTTATAGTTACTTTATATATTAAAAGATTTGTTCGCGTCGCACATGCTCCAACATGCTCCAATATGCTTCTACAAATAGTAAAACGTAAACATATAATGAAACATTTTGAAGCTTTCTATATATGAAATTTCACCAATATGATTCAAGATACAAGATAAGTAAGATTTTGTGAAATTGTCTTGTATATTGTACCATAATATATACATCACAGATGTATGAAAAAATAAGCGGTTAAGATAATGAAAACGTTTATGTACATCTCAATACAAAATATCAATACAAAATATAAATATAGATGACTTGGGACAGTTCACCTGTAACTTGGGACTCAAATCACCAACATTTGCGATATATCAATGTATGCGATATATTATCTTTTATATCAAGATAATAAATACAAATGAAAACTGCCGATATAATTAAGAAAGGTTCCATCAATTAAGCTAAAATTTAATTATTTCGTGATTTAATATAAAATGAAGAATTTTTTTGTAAAATTATATAACATTGCATATATAATTATATAATTTCAAGAGAAATATCATTGCCATAGAATTACTTTTTTTATATTTTTGGAATAAAATTGCATAACATGTAAACGTAAGTTTTTCTTTGATTGTCCTAATGGTATCGAAGTTAGGGAAGGTCCCGTTAATCTACATTCTCGATTACGCACATCATTCACATCAACCGGTTAATTTTGATTATATAACCTATTTTAATGTCGAAAATAAGCGTCGAACGTCAGCATGAAAAAGCATCTTTAGAATTAAAGATTTATTGGATAGAGATCAATGATCATTGACGAACACATACATGAAAAATATATAATAAAAATACAATATATATTTATAGATGAAACGAAGAATAAAAAAAAAGTACAATTATCGACAATTGATTAAATTTGCAATTATTAATAATAAATGTTTGACTAATATATTTTGTTAAATTCCTGATTTTTTATTATATAAATGATCCATAAATAAATATGCATACTTGTAATGCTGTAATATCTTATTATATATTGCCGCAAAATTACAATATTTTTCTCTACAATTATCATCTCCATTGATAATCTAACTCAGACTATACATTAAAATTACAGTTTTAAATAAGAATCGAGTATTATTAAGTTTTAAACATACATATGTATACGAAACCAATAAATTATTAAATTTATAGTACTATGTTATCAGTTTTTTACTCTTAAGCTGGGTTGTTCCAGCTTTCGTAAATTTCAGCTCATTGTCTTACTCTCTTATGCTCTTGCTTTTTTTTACTCTTTTGTTTATCCAGTAGGTAAATTATTATATAATTTAGCCGAAGATGGAACAACCGCACTAATCACTTTAACAAGGTCGCGAACTTCCGAAGGATGTCGGTTTTTAATAGTATCTTGTCGGTGACTATTATAGTAATTAGTACGCCATTTTTTATCCAACTAGAAGATTGGCCAGAACTCTTACTTCTAGGGACACTAGTTTTTAAAATCGATAACTTGTAACGATAACTAATTACTTTTTAAAACAAAAAAGTTGTAACTATAATTATAGTTATTTTTTCCAAAGTAACTTTCCCAATCCTAATCAGAGTTGAGTAATTTAGAACTGCGAATAGTTTCTTGCATATAAAACGTATGTATAATACGTATAAACATATGCTATTGTATGTATAAAAAAAATCATATATATTACATTATGTTTAATACATGTCCTGATCCTAACTAACGCAGTTGAGTATGAAAACAAATTAGAAAATTATAGTCTTATTACCAATTTCTAGCATCGATTCGTAACTACACACATTTGTTTTAAATTTATAAAAATGTTATGTTTTGTACGTATGAAATAAACTTCAGCCGGAAACACATAAAAAAACGTAAGACTTAAGCAATAAGCGAATTGACCAAGCACAATAGAGAATATAAAGCAATAACCTTACATTCTTTACTGTGATTGACTAATTCGCTTACTGCTTACGTGGCGTCTTATTGCCTTACATTTTCGTATGTGCCATGGACTTTAGTCTGGGATAGGGATTACACGGAACAGTAATACTATTCTTTTAGAAATGGACACAGGAATTTTAATACGTACACGAGAAAAAAATTACACGAAAATTTTATATTATGTAAGAGTGTAATGTTGATGTAGTAGTATGTAGCGATCTATATTTCGTAAATCATATGTATTGTAAATTGTACGTATATAAATCGATAAAACAGCGATCTCATCGGAGTTCAATTTTTAAAAAGAAAGCACATTTCCATTAATAAAATAATATTACTTTTATCTTTTTATACATATTTTAATAATGTCTGCTAATGTCTAAAAAAAACGTTATTCATTTCTTAATTTTTAAAATTATTATTCTCAAGAACAGGATTCGTTTTCTAACTTTTTTCGATCGTATTTAGAAATGTCTTTATAGTGACTGATTTTATATAACTCAATGAGTGATTATATAAATGCGAAAATCTATAATGTATCATTTAAAAAAGGAAATGTATGGCAAGTGTTTCGACACTTGCCGTACAAATATAATGGTTGTAGTTTTATAAATCATAAGTACGACAGACTCGACCATTCGAATAATGCTGATTAAGAATTGACTGTAAATGTTTTCATCCCGGACGGATGCTTTTTTGTTTCCAGGGTGCGCGGACAGCGGCGACGCTCCCAAGAAGAAAAGTTTTTTCAAGGGATTCTGGAAGCGATCACGTCACTACTCTCTGGAAAACCAATAGCCCAGGGGTACGAGGATGATAAGCCACCATCATCACCAGTGGTATAGGCAGATGCGACAGCAACAAAGGCAGCGGGGCATTGCAGCTACTACGACCCTCGCAAATAAATCTTGTTGCTGTATCGTCTAGTAACCCCGATTTACATGCGTATATCAACCGCGACCATCTTCTCTTCAACCCGATGTCCATTTGCACTCACGATAGTGCATCTCCGCGTTCCTCTCGTAAACGGAATTCGCACGCGTTTCACTCCTCTTCCCTCTCCCCCGTCAAATTTGATGATTTTACATTAGCATGAACGATCCCAGTTAACGCTAATTATTCATGAAAAGTTCGATTTGTATTCTCAATGTGCCGAATATTCCGGAACAGTAAAAGAATATTCAAATATTAATGAACTGTTCAGAATATTATATGAACACTTTTTGTATATACAAGGTGTCTCAAAAATAAGGTAGGAGCCGCATTGGGGGCGTAGAATGCGTCAAAGGGAACAAAAAAGTTTGATACCATTTTGAGATATTCGCTGTAGTTTTTTAATTAAAAAAGGAAACGTATAAGCCAATGTGCGGTGAAGCCACATCGCGCGAATTCGTAGCACGGCCCATCGCGCCGCTGTCGAGTGAGGCTGCTTTTGAGGTTTCCTTTTTTAATTCAATGTATCATTCATGGTATCAAACAATTCATGGTTGATACCACCAAACTTTTTTGTTGCCCTTGACCTATTCTACGCCTCCAATGTGACTCCTACCTTATTTCTGAGACATCCAGTATATCAAGAAAATCACTCATTCGCACTCAATCAGAAATAATAATGGAATCGATATCGATTCGACGTCGAAAGCATTAAATCGACGTCGATTCGATATCGATTTCATCATTTCTGACTGAGCAAGCAATATGCAGAGAGCTGCGACGGAGATGCATTAACTCGTAAATATGAATGACATGGAAAAAATATATAAAGCGCACTATTTCACCTATGAAGTGGAGACGACAAATAACTATGTTCTTTGTGATCGAAAACGATACGTGATTCGATCCCGCTCGTGCTCTACATATAATTTTTTTCGTATTTAAGGAATGTTTTTCAAATATACACGGATTAAGCATACGCTTCTGTTACCACCTTCTGTATAAATACACATTTTCATTGGGGCTATATGTAGTTGTATTCATTTTTAGGGGTTTTTTTGTAAGTTTTCCCCTTATTTCATCCACTGGATCATAATTTGCGTTTTCCAATTTCGTTTGCTTTTAGTATCAGGAATTAATTTCTCATGTATTGTGCAGAAATAGATTCCTAAATAGTGCAATAACTAATTTCATTGGATTTCAGTAAAAAAATATTTTCCTGTAAAATAAGTCTTCAAATTGGGTTCTAATGCGAAAATACTTGAAGTGTGTTTTTAACAATATAATTTTATTTAAAAGTTAATTCAGGGACCACCGGACCTGGAATTTCTGAAAAAATTATATTATAATTTTGTTTTATACGTATGTGGAACATTCTCTGAACATGTAACGATGTACGTATGGAATATTTAATGATTATTTGAATTTTGTTTTTACATATTCGATAAATATTTTGGAATATTCTGTAATACTCTTGGAACGTTATTTTGGGATTTTAGGAATATTTTGCGAATATTTTAGGAATATTTAGCATTAGCTGGAATCTTTGCATCATTTGTGAACCAAAATAATATTCTGTGTATAATTTAATGATTTTGGGAGTCTTTAAATTTGTACATATACGCACCCACGCATGAACACACACATACATGCACACGTATGCGTGCGCGCGCGCAAATTTATGAAACATTATTTTTTACATTATTACTTTGTATCTTTAGAAAAGAAAAAAAGAACTCCAGATGTATTGTATCTGTACACAGATTATGATATAGACTACGTTTATACGGTTCAATTTACACCGAAGTTATAATGTCAATGTTATGAAACTAGCTACTTATAGCACTATTCTTCTGAAGAATGGAATAACTGTGGTTTCATAATATCGATGTTACAACTTCGGCATAAATCGAGTCATAATTGATCTTTTTGTATTCGCCGTTAATGTTATTAAAACAAAATCTATCTTCCTTTTATTCCTTTCAGAACAAGATCAACCAATTTTTGAAGTTCGTCGCAATTAGGGTGAGTCTTTGCGTGTATAATTCGGTTTCTATTTATAATTTGATATTTTTTCATATTTCATAAAGAAATTATCGGATTTTGTTTAATGATTAAATTGATAAATTTATCGTATAAGGTAAATGTCCCAAAATGACTGGACACTTACACATAATTTATTATTATTAACCTCAAATGCTCTTTATTACACTATTATAATTTAGTTATATTTAAAAATTACAATTAAATTATAATATTATATTTAAAAAAACATTTGAGATTAATAATAATAAATTTTGTAAGTGTCCGGACATAGATACATGTCCGGTCACTGGGATATTTACGTCGTATGATAAATTTATCAATTTAATCATTAACTAACTTTTGAAGAACTTTCGAAAAAGGGATTCCTCGATGATTTTGCATATAAAAATCATTTCAGAATTTTCACACAAAATAATGGGACGTCAATTCTATTGTCATTAATCAGCTCAGAGATTTGCTGAATATCAGGGAATCTCCCAATTACTTTCGGGAGAATGTGTCACGGTTAGTAGCTGGAACCAGAATCGTCTCGTATCGAAACGCTTCTTCACGCTATCTTCGTCATGCCATCTGTCACACTGCATTAAGTTTTCTCGCCATTTGTTATTGCGCGCCTAAAGAGACTTTTAAATTTCGTGCTCACGGCGAACGGTGTATAGACATATCGACGGGTTTTTTCGCCAATTGACGAATTTATCCTATTAATCTCGTTTAGATATAATTGTTTTTTACAATACTACGTAATTAATTTCTTAAAAAAATCAAATCTTAAAACTTTTAATAAATAGCTTTAAATCATTTTTGTTGTTTCAGACATTGGAACATTTCCGATAATGAATGCTTTCTTATCATAAGCGGCGACAATAAAATTTTCTTATCGCTGCAAACTGTATTTCATCGATTGGCGAAATCACGTCGCTTTCACAATTTAAATTTGTTTATTACTTTTTTTTTATAATCGAAAAACACACCTTCGCGTATGTAAAGATAAAACGAGAATAATAACAATAAATAATTAAATATGCAGAGTATGTATTTGAATATACTCGACTCTGTGTGTGTGTGTGTGTGTGTGTGTGTGTGTGTGTGTGTGTGTATGCGTGCGTGTGTGTTGTGTGTATTTATGTGTATGTACGTGCATGCATGTATTTGCATATATATGATAAGACAAGTGAGAGTGTAAGAATAAAAAGAAAAAGAGCGAAGATATGCAAGAAAATATAAAAAAGGATCATATTAGCATTATCATATTAGCATTATTATTGATACGATTGTAAGTTCATAGAGTCATTAACACGTTGTAATATTATTATTAATAGGACGATCACGCGCGTGTGCGCAAATGCGACGTACACGTAATAATTACATACGTACAAGCGTACATATACACATACCCACACTCTGACACGCGTTAATGCTAAAAGAAATATAATAATATTAATTGATTAACATTATTGCCAATAATATATGATTGACTTGCGGTTATAGCTGATAATGTAAACGAAGAGACCCGATGATAATGATGATAACTACGATCGTTTGTATTTAATAGAATTTTTAAGTCAATGTTTTACATTCATCCCCTCGGATATCCGACAAAGACGATCACCGGCTATAACAGTCGATCGAATGCCAAAGATTCGGTACATCGAGCTCGAGAGAAACTGTAGGAGAAACGAAAACTATCGATGAATCTTTTAATTGGCGTCGTCTCGTGCCATTCTAAAAAATATAGATGTGGATTTAATACCATTCGGTGTTTATATAAACACAAAATTGTATAATATTAATATCAAATGGTGTTAAATTTATACCATTCACATCCATATTTTTTAGAGTGTATATATTTGTAAAATATTTTCTATCAATTTCAAAATTCTCGCAACAACGATTGCAACATTTATAAGTGAAAATGAATAAAAGTATTGCGTTATTCTTTCCTGAAAATTTACGATCAAATCGTGAAAGAAATATCTTTTTTTGCAAATAATAATATCTGAACGTAAGAAAAAGTAATGGAAAAAACTCTCAGCAAAAGATATTCGATGCCATGGAAAGTTTCACCGAACGCTACCGAAGAATGATATAGCTTTTTATTCTCGGAATATATTCAGCTTATTTTTTGCGGAGAATTTCGTCAGATGTATCTTCTTGCCTCTGACTTCTGATTCTCGATTACTTGTTAAATGTTAGACAAATTGACAGACGCTTGAGAAATATAATTTATACTAAACATGTTCTATTTTATTATTTCTATATTATCTCCAGAGTTTATCGAACCGTTATAAGACAGATTGACTTACGAGCGATTTCTACGAATGAAGGTCGTTCTCGGGATTTCTATTTAATATGTCATTGACAATGATGCATATTCCGTTCTTTATTTTCCATTAAGAGGTTATAGAACTTTACAAATTTTAAAAAATCAAAAAACTTTTTTCATTTTCTAATTTAAAATTATAAAAATGCAGATATATAGAGCAATAATTGCACAAAATTATTAAATTATTTAAAAAATATATAATTTTTAAAATTATTAAAAATTCTAAAATTTACACAGTTAAACGTGTTTTTTTTTAAATATTATTTTTTAAAACGATAACTCAAATATGGTTTATATCAGTACTAGGATTTACTTGCACATTTCGGGCGATTTTCAGCTTGGTTCCTGTTTCTTACTTCACCAACCCGCGCGCAGCCTAAATGCTGATCGGCATTTAAGACTGCGCATGGATTGATGAAGTAAAAGATGGAAATCAAGTTGAAAATCGGCCGAAATGTGTAAGTAAATCCCAGTACTGATTTATATTATCGATTTGAAGTTTTAAAGTAACAGTTTTAGTAATATTCGGTTCTCCCCCCCCCCCCTTCACAGAAGCTTAAATTTCTTTCTACTTTTAACTTTTTTCTTACATTATGACAGAAGAAAAAGAATGAGATTTTTCAAAAAAACCACAATTCTTACATTTAGATGTGTCCTAGCTTCGCAAAAAATAAAATTTTTTTAATTTCTCCCAAAAATGACAAGTGTGAAGCTAAAAAAATGCTTAAACTTTTTTTTATCTCATGGAGCTAACATCTTGGTCACCATGCAGACGCTCGCGGGATAACTATTTAGGACGCCATTATTATTTATTATTTCCATTTTTTTGTTGTAATTTTACATCTTAATTTTGTTATTTAAAATATATTTTCCCAACAAAAAACACTATTTATATCTATCTCTGTAAATAAAAATTTTGTATGGTGTTGAAAAGTATCTTATTTTTTGATTCACTACATTCACTACATACCACAGATTTCTATAACCATATTCCAATATAATCTATATATGTTCCAAAATTGACTGCCTGTCTGAAAATCTATAATTTATGCACCGTTATAACTGTATAATGCACGTGACAAACTGACGATCAAATCGTGCATTTTCAGCGCTGACAGTAAATTTGGAACAGTCATATATGTACTGCTGGAACTGAAAATCTATAGTTCACGTTATGTATACTGTAGATTTTCAGTACTGAGCCTCTATTCTTGAAAAGAAGCGTAAAACTACTAAGGAAATACTGTAATATACGTTTCGTATACTATACAGGGTTGGCCATATTCGACGGAAAGATCTGGCAACACTGTACTAACTTTTGACAGAGATGTTAGATCGAGTAACGACGTTTCCCATGATTGAAAAAAAAAACATCTTTCCGTCGAATATGGCCCTGTAATATAGTATTTACCTATAATTATTCGTATATGTTTCTTTACAAGAATAGGAGCCCTGACAGTATATATCGGATACGGCTTGTATAGCATAGACTTTTATGGCCGGTATTCATAAGCCATATAATTATGTAATTATATAATGTTTCAATACACACTGCTAGTACTCCAAAATGTACAGTATACGTTAACGTAATAAACTGTAGATTTTTAGTATTGGCAGCGTATCTCGAAACACGATCACTAGTCAGTTCTTATATACCGCTTTCTTCTTCTTCTTCTTCTTCTTCTTCTAATTTTTGTGGTCTCGCGCCGTTGAAAAAACGACGATTCTGGCCAAATTCAAGACCATCGTTTTAAATTCAATCTTAAAATGCCATAAACTAATTATTAGAGGGCTGTATTTTAAGACGAAAAAAATATAGACTTAAAATAACAGAATCGACTAGGAATATCGGCCATAAGCTTGTACTAAAGATGCCTTTACATAGGAGCGTCAAGCGTCGAGCGTCAGAGCATGCGCAGTGATATGTTAAATGATTTTACTGAAATACATTGGATCCAATGGATACACTGCTGATGGAGGATCAAATCTTGTAGTTTATGTTATAATATATAAACAATTATAAATTTTCAGTATGTTAAGAGAGTAGTATATATTACAACATAACCTTAATTTACCATTTGCGTTGAGCATCTGCGCAGGAAATTATTATGCATGAATTTGTAACTATAGATTCATGCGCAATAGTTTCTGCGCAGATACTCGACACTCGACGCTTACAATGGCACGCTTGTAATGGCACAGTGGCACCTTAAGGATGAGCAATCTAATAGTATACAAGATGTTCCGAATTTAAATGGCCAAACTTCGGAAACATGTAGGGGACTGATAAATTGAGAAAAAAGTCTTTTAAAAATATATTTCTTTTTGCTTCGTTAGAGAAAATCGGCGTGCATACTTTCGCATCGCTTCTAAAACATTATCACAGAATCGAACACGAAAATAATAATATTCCGCATTAGAAACAATAATATTTTGAAAAATACATTTTATCTTTTTTTTACGTTTTTCTTCAAAATAAAACAAAAATGAGCATATCTAGGGATTTTTTCTTAATTTATTGATTCCTTACACTCTCCGGAAGTTTAGTTATTTAAATTCGGGACATCCTATATACATATAGAAGTCTGTGCTACATAGGCCGTTTTCCAACTAGGACATTACACTGTGTAAAATATTTATTGTTGGAGTTTAGTTTCATATAGTGTAACATCAGAATGCATTAATTGTATAGTCTTCCATTCTTGTTCTTAAAATCTCTCTTCATGTTGACGCTCGACATTCATTTTTAGCATCAAAATAGATCACATGATAAAAATGACGAATATCAAGAGTTAATTTTGATTATGTGACCTGTTTTGAAATGAGCGTCAGCAATGAAGAAGCTACATGGTTTATATATTATATTAACGAATCAATAATAAATTTACGATTTTAATTTAGACTTATAAGTATAAATCTTTCAGAATTGATCGTTTTTGACGGTTTTATTATAAAATAAGTATATGGCTATTAAATAACTTTTTTAAAAGTTGATAATATTGATATGTTTTACACGCTGCTATTATATATTTACCTTTTTACAGTGTAACACTGCGTCATAGTTGGAACACTTTTGTGTAAAACACAGTGTTACACTGTGTCATCTGTGTACATTGTTGGCAAACATCTATACACATTCTTATAATCCTTTAATAGAATAAGAAGAGAAGAAGCGTGATTCATACGGCGTTTCCTCGTGAATAAAATCTCAACCAGTCTCAGAATTTAAAATAATAACAATAGCGAACACAATGCGCGACAGGTTTTGCGATTGACGAAGGATAATGGGCATTTATGGAGCATCTGTCACTGCGAGGTACAAGTGTTAGCTAATATTTTGTCGCTCGTTCGTTACCGATAAGTCGCTTGAAAGATAAAGCCAGTTTTATATAAGATGCAGAACGCGAATCGCAGATCGCAAATGTGTTGCTTTAGCCAATCTCGAAGCATCATTTTTAAAATTGATGCATCGGATTGGTTGACGCAGCAAATGACTTTGCGATCCGCGTTCTGCGTCAGAACTGGCTTAATATAAATAAGCGTACACTGCCGAGCATGAATGCTATTGCCGCGTCTTACAAGTCAGATCAAATTGTATCAAGTTGAGAGTAATGTGTTGAAGGTAAAGTGAGATATAAATATATATACTTTGTAATTTAAGAAGAAGGACAGAATCTAAAAGTAGAATTGACCGATTTCTAATAAAATCGGATAAATTTCAATTGTCAATTCAATACTAAAATATGAATGAGATTAAATTAATTGACCAAAAAGTCTTCTTGGTTTTTGTCATAGACTACATTTACACGGACGTTCTTAATCAGGTTTAATAACAATAATTAGAAACTGGCCAATCATAGTCATTGATTCATTTTTCAGAAGAATAGATAATGATTCATAATTATGGATGTTATTAAATCCAATTAAGGGTGTCGATATAAACATATATAAATCATAGATAGCTTTAGTAATGTAAATATATGTATATATGAATATGCTTATTGTTAATTTAAACTTCAACACGTAGTCGACTTTAAAATTGATATTTCAACGGGTTATATCTAAAACAAGCGCTTTGATGAAGATTGTTTGCTTTTAATCTATTAGCGGGCATAAATTTGAAAATGAAACAAAATAAAACACATTTATTTTCAGCATATCATACTTTATTATTATTGAAAGAGTAAAAACATAGTGCAAAATAAAAAGAAGGTACGTATGTGCAATATATGGTTAAAATATCGTAAACGATTGTGAGCGCCAATTTTAGTTTACAAAATTGTGTGAAAGACATTCAATGCTCTTTAACATTGATAATGATCCCATTAAATCAGTAATTGAAAATAATTACATCAAACAATTAGAGAAATCGGAAAAATATTAAATATATATCAAAATCTTGCGTAACAAGTCATTTGCATAAGCCCGATTATATGAATCATTACAATATTTGAATGCATTGCATAAATTAAACAGAAAGAATTTAATGGACGATTTCTATCTGATAAGATTGATTTGTTATTCAAATGCAACGAAAATGATCATTTTTAAAAATAAATGTTAATAGATGATGAAAAGTCGTCATCAAAAGAAAATCATTACGTGTATCTGGTGAGATTGAAAGAGTATTTTGTATTACGAGCTCTCTTACTAAGCAACTATACGCTTAAGAGTATCCTAAACTGAAGAACAAACTTCAATGGTATCGCTGTTTTATTGATAAAATGCGATTTATACACATATTTATGAATATTGATACACTATTACATTCTTATATATTACTACATCATATATATTGTACACACACAAAAGAATGTATGTATATGAAGATATGCATTACAAAAATTATATGCGTTTAGCGATAAAACAGACGACTTTGCCCTTAATTTTAATAAACATTGCTCGTAATTAAACAAGTCAAAAACAGAAATCATCAAGAAACGTTTAAAATTAGTTAATAAAAAGATCATCGTATTCTGTCAAGACAATACCAGATCTGAAATTTTTTTCGTGAAAAAAATAAATTTTACAGTTTTTTAAGATTTTAGCTAGATATAAATCTAAAAATAATTTTGTTAGACTATCAAAATAATTGTGTAGAACATTCAAACTGATCGCATTCAAATTAATTGCTAGAACATCCAAACTTTTTTCAGCATCGCTCATCATGCTTAAAATTCCTACAGAATTATTTTGATGGTCCAACAAAATTATTTTATTCAGATCGGTATCTAACTAAATTTTTACTTTAATAAAATCGTTCTTTTCGTTAATTTTCTATTAAATTAAAATTATTAGAATTTGGTTGAAATGTTCTATCTCATTAATCATATTCATCGGATCTTTTTATCGTCCGAGTATTTGATTCAATTCTTGCAGAATTTTTTTAGAATGGAAAGAAATGTGAAAATCTAGGCCTCATAAAACTAACTTTAAAAAAAATTTACTCAGAAAAGTAGGAAGTATTTTGAGGAGTAATAAAGTTGTTTGAAAACAACAGAAGATCATCGAATTGAACAAAATGGTCAATATATTATTTAGGTAAGTTTTTATGCATATAAAACTTGACTTTAAATTTTTTGGAAAAAAACGAGAAAGCTTTTTGGCAAATCAAATATAAAAAAATATATAGAAAGTCTTGAATAATGCTAAAGAAAAGAATCCTAATTTCTATAGTCCCTCTCAGACAAGATACATAAAATTAAAAGACATCTTTTAAACATATAGTCTGAATTTTTCAAGATGGCGATTTTCTAAAGATAAAATAATAACTTAATTTATGATATCTAAAAAATTTTTTAATGTTATCCTTTTTTGATCTCAAAATGTTAATATTTAAATGTTAATATTTCAAATAGAGAATCGAATATGGCCGCCCAAATTTCAAAAAATCACTGCGTCAAACTGCATTTCTTTTAACGTTTTTATCACTAAATTCTAATCTAACTTCAAAATGTCAAAATTTAAGATGGTGAATTCAATTTGGCAGATATTAACTTCACTAAATTATGCAATCAACATAAAATTTATTTTTTAAAGTTTAAAGTACTATTGCAAAACAAAAAAAAACAAAATTTTGTAAAATTATAATATAAAAAGTTGTATTTTTTGATACTAGAATACTTTGAATTTTGGAATGTTTAAGTCTGATTCGAATTCACTCAACTAATACTAAATAAATAACTATTTATTACTTTAAGAACATTTCGCATTAGTTAGGCAGAACGATAAACCTTTGAGTACTGTATATCAGCCTATTCACATTATTTTTAAAAAGTATAACACTTTTTCATTTTTTTAAATATTTAGACATCTGTCATATCCATCACTGGGCTTGCCATTTTAAAATTGATAATTTTGATTTTACATTCGAACATCATCAAAAACTTTTAAAATTCAAATTTCATAAAAATCGATTAAGTACTTAATTTAAAAAAAAATAAAGATGCTCCAAATATGTATTATCCGTTCGGAAGAGATTAAATGCTTAATCGTTTTCGATGCCGCTTCTAAAAATTGTATAAGAATAAATCCATGGATTTATATCTTTTTTGCACACTGAATTTATCATGTTATCTTTAATTTATCTATGCATCGAAATTTTATCGAGAAATTAAAAAGACAATTCGGCACCATTAATATAACATCGTACTAATAAAACTATTATGGACAGTGAGCTCTATAATATACTGGAGCAAGCCACCCTTACACACACACACACACACACACACACACACACACACACACACACACAAAACTATCGCGAACGCGAGATACAGATTACTAAAGCCATCTATTGGAAAAATAATGGATTTCTTTTTACTACACCTAATATATATATATATATATATATATATATATAAACTATATATTTAGCGTATGTATGTGTGTAACTATAGAAAATTGCGACCCGATGCAGAAAAGGAAAACAACCAATATTGGTCTTTCTGAGATCTCTACTCTTCTATTTATGGTGATAAAACAACATTTAGCCAATCAGCGAATCCCTGACAAAGAAAACAGTACCAACTTTGCATTAGTGTCCTTATTTGACATTCCCGCCTCATTGGCTCGCTCCAGTATGTTATAGAGTTCACCGATTGTGGAGAATACGTTACGTGATTTCCCCACTATTCGCTGAAAATTCAATGTCATCTGCTAGAAGCTGTCTGACAAGCGCGGATCTCACATTGAAATTATAACTTACAATCATGCTCGCGATGTGATCTCCAACTAAATGAGAGACACGAGTTCGACACACTTCCCATGACATGTCAATATCGAGCAAAAATATCGATGAATATATTCAGATATTTTAAAATTATCTATATTCATTCCGAATGAATAGACATTATATCGAATATATTGCACAGCAAATAGATTAAAAAAAATTCTCAATTTTTTTAAAACTTATAAACAAAGATCTGTGATATTTGATCATTTGATGTAGGAAAGGGGGAGGGGGCTCCGTTTATTTATAGTCCCAATCAATATTACAAACAATAAATGGAACTCCTTCTTTTATGTCTCAATAACTAATCATTAGCCCTTAAATATTAACTCAAATCTAAAATAAAAACAAAAGTTAAGAAATATAATTGGTGAAAAATGTATTTAATGATCATTTTTTTATAAACTCTACACCACTTATACTGAGCGCTCCTGCATTTAATTGGCATATTTTGTTGGATCTAAAAGTAGGGGAGACCAGGATCAGTTAGATATAGGGATAAGTAGAATAATCGAAGCTACATTAAAAACAAAACACGCAAAACACATGCGTAAACGTATCTGAGCACGCAGCAGCGACTGGCGCTAAGTCTGCTATAACATCTGATTGCGAACACATCTATGATAGAAGTTATGCCACAATTTTAAAAAATCGTACACCTAAATAAATATTTTTATTCTTAAAATTTTTGTTTTACTATCGTATGTGATTATCTGAGATATTTGATTTCTACTTAGATAGTAAGTGTAGTTCTTACTTAATAAAGTCCAACAGATTTTTTTTTGTTTATGTGTCTCTGTTATCGTATTGTTAATGTTTTTAAAAAATGAACGGATGGGAATAGTAGCCTAATCACAGCATGGAACTGTATGACTCATTTAGATGACTTTTATAATATTTATTCAAAATTTTATTCCTTTAAAGAGATTTTCCTCAGTGGTAAATGTTTTAAGTTTAGTTCTCTCATATCCAATCTCGAAAACTAGGCTTATTCGACGTGTTTTTGCACGAAATGAACAAATTTTGCAAAAAGAAGTATTGTTTGCTCTGCGAAGCGAATGTTTGTGTTTAAAAAATATTTTTATAAAAGTTTTATTAATATGTAGCCAAAGATGTAGCTTAAAATACATTAATCTTTATTTTAATAATCTTAGTCGAATTATCCCGGACCCGGAGTTAGTTGAATCAAATGGAATGCATTAGAAAAATGCATTTTTTTTATATTAGTTATCAGTTTCCCCTTATTATTAAAATATTATTAGGTAATCAAATGTACGTAGTACCTGGTGTAGAATTCATTTTTTCGATAAGTCTTTTAATTTTGTCTGTAAAAATTCGAAACTGAAAAATGAGTCTATTAGTCCTGGTCTCCTCTACAACCAAACAAATGTAAGAGTTCATTGAGCGCTCAGTCAGGTTCAGTGTAGTACCGACCTACCGACTACACTTAAAACTCCCTGAGACCGGAAATCACAGTCCGTTATCTCAAGCAATGTCTTAAGATGCTAATATGGTTCTCTGATTGGTTCATGCACTAGCTTAAGATCATCTCGAATCTTGAGAATAATAAAAAAATATCTAATCAATATTCTATTCATAATTTTTTATTCGATATTTTTATATTGAGCAGCAAAAAATATCAAATATTTGATATTATTGAATCCCTACTTCCCATGGAATACAATCTGCAAAGGGCAAAAATTCGCATCTGTAAATAATTTTCCGTACGATCTTGTCTTTCAAAGTAATTTGCAAATTATAGAACAAATGCTTTATCCAAAAATATTATTTTACATTCTCATCGACGCGAGTTTATTTCGTAATTCTATATAAAATCGCAAGGCCATTATTCGTAACATCAAGAAACTAGCACGTAGTCATAGATCGTAGTTTTCATGATATAATCGAAGAGGTTTGCTGAATAATAAACAAATTATAATGCGAGAACTAATGTCGCCATTGCGATAATCATTTTTGCCTTTGCTTGGACGCACTCTCGCGTCTAGCGGTTGTTCGTTATGTCGGTCATCATCTTCATTATTTCACACCACGTGACGAATCTGGAAATCGACGACCGTTTAACAGAGTTACAGTTCTCTGTAGACATGGAATCGATGAAGAATGTTCATGCAAAAAGACATGAGAGAAAAGACGGAGAGTCGACCGTCACCGATTAAGGTCCTTTAAAAGAAAGTAGAAAAGAATTCGGTTTTGAGTAATAGTAACTAAGCGCCAACTCGTATGTCTTATATGCAAGGGTCTGTTGTGCTGATATCATTTTCAAAGATGATTTCCCCATCGATATCGATGAAAACGTCCCAATCATTGATTAGAAAAATATTGTGTGCGTGTGCCAGTTAATATTACAAAATTTTTATTAATAAATATAAATAATTTTAATTCGAGCCACAATTACATACGGAACAAAAGGATATGTTATCACAGCAAAACGATACCATTATAACATATTATAAAACTTTACTATTATAATTAATTACTCAACAAAATGTTTCGTTAAACAATTTCTGTCAAAAGAATTGTCTATAAAAATGCAAATTTACTAAAACAGATACATTTTGCAGATTTATTTGTAGCAAAATTATTTATAGCTTAGTAGATAATTAAATTTAATAGCAGTAATTTTTCTTAATTAAATCTTTTCATCGTCATAGAAATTAATAATGTTTATTATGATAGCTTAAAATATGTTGTATTAGTAGATTTTTTTCCGTATAGCAGTTGTTATTAGTTATGGAAGTAAAAGTAAATGCTAAAACATAGTAAAGAAAGAGATCAATATCTTATTCATTCGATAACACTTGAAAACAATACATACATGATTCAGTATACAAGACTATATTTTCCTTCGAATCGTCAAAACATCTACGGCGTTAGAATCATAAAACATATTTGATTCACATATTATGAAAAGTATTATTCGATGAAAATATAAATTCCAATTTGATACACAACTAACGCAAAGAATGCTGAAATATTTCGACAATGTCTCGATGAGGATGAAGTTATGGAATCAGCAGAGAAGAACCTCTTGGAAGCCATTGTAACACCGTACGCCGTCAGCAAAAAGAAACAATTATATATCTCGTGAAAGATTACATCAAGATACAATTGCGCAATTATACAAATTGCACGTGTACACAATGTGGCTTGGTAAGACACGTCCTTCGCGCGTCTTCATTATGTTATATAAATTTTGAGATTCGGCAGGTATAAGGGAAAATCATGTAGTATCAACTGCCCTAAGTTTTTATAGAATTTTTGGGCTAGATTTAATAAAAGGACAGAAATTATTTTACTTAAAATTGGATACAAAGATTGATAATTAGCAAAAAGAAAAAAGCTAGAATACGAATTGGAACAAATTGTCGTGCTAACTATAAATTCAGTTGATGTTTAAGTAAAAATGACTAATAATATAGCGCGAAAAATCATTTAAATTTTATATTATATTTGAGATATTATGTTGTAAATTATTAAGATTTATATTTAACACATATGAAATATGTTTTCCTTGTGAACCAAAAAATTACATGTATACATTATACGTACTATGTACATATGAATGTGAACGTACAGTGGGTCATAGAAAGGTTGCAACACTTTTTTTTCCTTGGATTTTGGAACGATCCTTACTCGTAGAACGGTTGAATGTAAATGGTTAGACCTGTAAGTACGAGAACCAATCTCTCCAGTGATCAGACTATGCATTCTGAAACCCATCGAAAAAGTGTTGTAATCTTTCTGTAACCTATTGTACATACATACGTGATTAAACGTTTTTAAACGTTACAGTTAAAAATCTTACAAGTTATAGCCGATGGTACACGAAAGATGACACGAGATTTTTTACTATCTTGCACTGTTGTATAAAGAAAATGATCATATTAATGCTTTCTTACAGCTAAAATTTTTTTTATCTTTATCAGCTATTAGACTAAATAATATAGTGTACATAATGCAATAAAATTATTTAATTATTTGAGAAACAAGAGATAAGTGAGTTTTGAAATATAACTTCTTTGTTCAACACATATGCTGTCAACAAAAGCTGTTCGCTACGATGCATAGTGGTGTGTTGTTCGTCGAATCTAACTGGACAAAAGTATTTCTACATACTTGTATGCATATATTCTACATTTTTCTTTAGTTTTATGCTTTTTTATATGTTACATACTTATCCAAATGTAAGCATTTAAAAGTGTTACATACTTATCCAAATGTAAGCATTTAAATTTTGTAAAGATATATATATATATATATATATATATATATATATATATATATATATATATACACACACTCTTATATCTCAATAAAACTCCTAATAGAATAATAGATATATTGATTATTTACAATACCTGAATTATACATTATTATATGTACTAATATTAAATTCAAATTAAATTAATATGTATAATTTGTAATAATATAAATAGCCATAAAACTAAATAACAATACAAAATATTAATATAAAACTAAATAGAATATTTTTGTCTCGCTAGATTACTGTACGTACATTAGATTTGGCATGACATAAAATGTTTTGATCATTTTCTTATTTTAAGTTTTTGTCAATGTAAAAAAAAAGAATTTATATAAAATAATAAAGTCAATTTTATAGCTGGGAAACCCTGAGATTCGTTTATAAATATTAATATAAAATATAAATATATGTATATATATCTTAGGTCTTGGTTTTTGTTTAAAATTTTGGAAATACAAATAATAGAAATAAAATTGTATAATTTAGATATTATAAACAATCAATATAAAAAAAAACAATATATCTATTTATTGTTAGAGATTTATTCAGATAAGATATGTGTCCTTATAGAATCCTTCAAATGCTTATATTTGAATTAAAAATGATATATGTAACATAAAAAAGTATAAAAATCTGAAATAATAACCTAGAATGTGTTCATATAAATATGTAGAAATATTTTTGCTAGCAGATTCAGCTAGATTTGGCAAATGGCACATGCGACGTATACGCATGATCACGGATTACGATATACATATAAAACAATAAGACGTATTCTTTCGTGCATGGACATTATCATAACGGGATAAATAAAAATGTTTTCATTTGAAATTTATTGAAGCCACGATATTTTTCAAAATGCAATATTTTGTAAGATTTTATAAAAGAATCGAAGTATAATAAAAAATTTTGAGATCTATTTTTTTTTTACGATGAAAGATTTTCATGAACATTCGATTTTTTAATTCATATTAAAAATTGGAAGGATGTTTTAAATAGAAATGTTCTTATATTTTCAGTTAATACAAAACTTTTCTTTAATTATCTTTTTCATGTATATATTTTGAATAAAATTACTTTCAGTTAATGTTCATGAATATTTATGTACAGAGAAACGAGAACAAAACAGCTAAATAAGAGGAAACAACGTAATCATGATCTAGTTATGATCTTTCGACGAACCACCGTTTCGCACGGAAATGCAGCAATCTTTCGCGGAAGTACCTACCGCAGTTTCCGTCGATGGAATATAGCGATAGATTCATATCTTTAAAATGTTAAAAATAATTATTCCTGTTTACGTTTTAAAGATAGAATATTTGTCAATTTTCTTAAAATGCTACATTTCTTATTATTTTAATAAGCATGTTACTTCGTCAAGAATACTGTAGTTTCTATTCTGTTAGCAATTATAGACAATATTTTACAATCTACATATTATAACATATAATTTTTGCTTAAAAAATATTGAATAATATAAATGATATAAAAAACAAATTTCTTATTTTTTTCATTTATTTATAAGAGGAAATTAAATGTATGTACTTACCTTGATTGCATTTCAATTCATAAAAAATATAATCGCATTGCTCACATTTCGCATCGATTTCGTTAGCACTTCACTAAAATGCCGCATTTAGACGTAAACATCAAACGCCTTGAAGTTTCTTTTCTTTTTTATACCACTTTATACAAATTTATTATTCTCTTAAACATAATTTTTTTTGTTCAATTGTGCGTCTCTAATCGTTGTTATCGACGACGAATGCAAAAAATCTTAAGAAATATATGTATTTCAGCTTTACAAAAGTTACATTTAGTTATCAAGCATGTATGTTCCTTACCCTTTTGTTGGCTCTTTTTTTCCTTCTATCTCATTCGTATGTGTGTGCGTAGAAATATAGATTGAGTAAAGTCCAGAACCGGTGAAATATTTTGAAAACAAAACATTTTTGAAAAAAATTCAGATTCAGATAAAAGTTGCAGGGTTTAAAAAGATCTATTTTTGCTGGTCACACCTGTTTCCCTTTGGATGACGTCATCAAGATCAGGTCAAGGTCATATCGATTTTTTAAGTTGTTCCTCTTATTTTTATTTTTATATTAAAAATTCGTTTTTATATAAAAAGATAAATAAAAAAAACAACCTTCAATGTCCTTAATCTTGAAATGTTATCTAGATTATGATCGTACACAATATTCAATAAACAATATTCAAGAGGTTTTAATCGTCATTCGAACACTTTGAGTATCCTATCTAATGCTAGTGTCAACGGACATTAGATTATTTACGGAGATTAGATTACTAACTGTATAACTTTTAAGTCTGATAATTCAATAAATACTGATTTAAAAAAATATGCTACAACCAAGCTTGACTGATAAGAAACTTATATGCGGAAGTTAATATCAAACCATGCTGCACCAGTTAGAAAGAACTAAGGTAAATTCCTAGTACTAACAAAAGTTCCACTTCGATGAAACGTATACTCCCTCTGTTTTTTTGCCAACCTTCGGTTGGCAGCAGTCGGGAGTAAAAAGACTTTATGAAAGCTTCGATCGTTACGGGCCTTCATTTCCTATTTCCTATTTTCTATTTAAGTGTTTTGAAAAACTCACGAAATCAGCTATTAGATTCTGGAATAAAAAATAGGGCGTTTCGTTTAAAAAAATTGATGTGACCTTGACCTGACCTTGGCGACGCCACCGAAGGTCAAACGGGGATGTAAAATCAATGAATAGATCTTTTTAAATCCTACAACTTTTTTCTAAAACATTTTTCTCAAAATGCTTACTTTCCAAGATATTTAAGGAGTCCTGGACTTTTTGTATACCCTGTATGTATATGTATATATACATATATATATATATTCTTTCGCCTCCCTTTTTGGGATCTTATCAACATCCTTTCTTTTCGACAATAAACGCATCCAATCTCGATCTCAAGATGGGAAAAGATGCAAAAATAAGACACGCGCTGTCCTCATTTATTCATGTATCAAATAAATTATTAATACTATGTTGCATAACATTGTTATAACGATTAGAAAATTTAATGAAGTATTACGAATAATACTTCATTAGCATATCTGTTATAGTAATAAGAGGTCAATATCAACAATTTTTTCATTAAATCATTTCGTCTTTGAAGAATTTTGAAGTAAAAGACCATGTATATCAATAAAATATTCAATGAATAAGAAAAAAGTATATATATATATACTTTTCATATATGTTTTACATTTTCATGCTGTCAAAATCTTAATCTATAAATGGGTTTATTAAAGTTATTCGATAAAGATCCATCTTTATCTCGTTTTGTTTTTACTTTTAAAGGAACAATAAATTAATTGAAGTCAATCGATATCGATAAAAAAATATAATATGTATATGTATATTGCCGAGAAGAAAGGAATATGTATATAATATTAATCCCTTGAATATACGAAGAGGCACTAGAAATGGAATCCGGAAGAGCAAGACAGATACCAATATGCTTGGACAATCGTTTAAAAGTCATTTGGGCCGTCTTTTTTTCTTTTTTATTACAATTATTTCAATATTTATTCCTTCCTTTGTTATCAATAAAAATCGTTACATAGTAGTTTGGGCCGCTGCTTGACGGTCTGACGAATCGACAAGCATCCAATTATAGTAGTAATAGTAGCAGTAGTAGTAATAGTAGAATAGTAATAATTGTGTGTGTGTGTGTGTGTGTGTGTGTGTGTGTGTGTGTGTAACTTCTGAATGTGTGTACCTGTGTTCATGTTCTCCATTGATAAATACGCACGCGCAATTAACGCGGATACACCGGCATGAATTCGCAGGTACACCGTCGCTATATCCTTTTTTTGTTTTCGATGTAAAAGAAATAAACAAAAATCCTCTTCATCTTCTTCATTCTTTTCTATCTTTTTACTTCTCCTTTCAAAAATGAATTTTCGTTATCGCGATTTCGGTTATCTGTCATCAATAAAAAATATCTCATGTGTGTCATACATAACTGCGTTTCAGTCTATTATTCTTTGACTGGTCATATAATTGGAAACCAATTCAAAAGGATGCGGAGGCAGGACACATATCCGAAAGATAAGATGACACGACCACGCGTAAGGTCGACGTCGAGCTGGCAAATGAAGATAAGAGGCAGCAAGCGAATAAAAGCGTTAGAATTAGGAATGATTAGGTGATCCTGGTATCCAATAGATACGATCAACTAGTCACGAATACTACACACCAAGTCATCTAATGCCGCTGGAGACATTCGAAAACATAAATCGGAAACTTCTGCTAATTCGTGCATTTTTCTATGTAATGGAGAAGTCGAACATCACATTTTCCTTCTTTCTTTATCAAGAAAGAGTATGGATATGGTATTGTACATAAGTATATATCAAACTATATCAGAATTTAATATATTTAGTATTAATATGTAATATAAAACAGTAAGATATCTAATAATCGCGAAACGTTAAGTAATATTTAAGTAATATTAATTAATATTTTTTTGTAAAACACATGTCAAAATCAGGCTGACATTTCTGCACAAATAT
This sequence comes from Acromyrmex echinatior, assembly GCF_024713525.1. Lineage (NCBI taxonomy): Eukaryota > Metazoa > Arthropoda > Insecta > Hymenoptera > Formicidae > Acromyrmex > Acromyrmex echinatior. The sequence continues at coordinate 7,887,818 of NC_141852.1, forward strand.
ACAAACTAATCAAGAAAAAATTTTATCTCATCACTCATTTATTACACTATTGCTTTCCACTCAAACGTCTCGCGAATCGGTATTAGGCTCATTCAATGGACCCCCTTAAGAAATCCCACTATCGATATACCTGCGAATGCATCTGCCATGTAATCTTCTTTATTCTCACATGCAAATTTGTAAATGAGGCAATATGTGTATATGTAATATGTGTATATGTTTATATATACGCTGATGTGGATGTGTTCTTTTTTGCGTATATCTCTCTCTCTCTCTCTCACACACCGTCTTGTCGATAAAAATCTCAGCAGTTTATGACACATCGTTCGCCATTTTGTTTTATTTTTCTTACACATAGCAATAATAAAGACAGTAAATAGCTAAAAGGACCGTATCGATTCTTGGGAAATGGGGGAGGCGGCCAGGATTGCGGCCAATCCATGCCGTATCACCCGCTGCCGCATACTCACATTGTCATCATTTTATCATTATCATTATCGCCGCCGCTATCGTTATCGCATCATCATATCTCCGTTCTTGCTACCTTGTCACATCTTCTCTCTCCCTCTCACATATTATGCGCGCGCGAATACACACATTTCTATCTGCACCATTTCCTCTCCCTCTTTTTCTCTACATTTTTTCGTTTACTTTTTCTTCCTTTCATTATCTCGCTGTTACTTTTAAAATTCGTGATCATCTCATTTCTCTATGTTTCTCTCACTCTCAATCAATCACGACCCATACAGTACAGAATTTCTAAAAACGTTCATAGAATGTTCTAAAAATGTACAAATATTCATAGAACGTTCATAGACGTTATGGATGTTGTTATACTATCTATATAAGGAGGTTTGTTCGCATCGCATGCTTTAACACGCTCCCTATCATAGCTTCTACTCACTCCAATACGTTTGTGGAGTAAGAGCTATGGTAGGAACAAACCTACGTACACACATACACAACACGCGCGCGTACGTGCTTTGCTTGCGCACGCGTGCTCCCTCTCTCTATCTCACGCACATGTTCATCCTATCGTACTCTACAAAAAGATAATAAGCCTAAACACACAACAGTTTATTATTTATTATCATTATTTCTCTCTCTCTCTCTCTCTCTCTCTCTCTCTCTCTCTCTCTCTCTCTCTCTCTCTCTCTCTCTCCCTCCCTCCCTCCCTCCCTCCCTCTCTCTCTCTCTCTCTCTTTCTGATATTTATCGATCGATCATTGATGTGATGATATTTCTTCATACACGCATAAATGCGTGAAACAAATAAGCAACTGTATACACTTTATGTGTTAAATATATGATACAAGATAAAATCGATTGTTTCCGCATACAACATATTATTTTTAAACAATATTTCATATAATAAACAATATTTCATACATATATATATTCTTCACAAATAAGGACAAAATTATCTCCGAATAAATTCAAGCTTAATGATCCGATTTCTCACAGAAGATACTGATGACTCCTCCTTTTCCGAAAAAAAAAACCCAAACGCGTGTAACGCAAGAAATGAAAGACGATGTGATGTCGCATTTAAAATTGTCATTCATCCCATAGCGAATCACCACCCACATTATGATCCATTGCGATTCGCGCCTTTCAGGCCCGATTACATCAACGTTACTTTGAGCGAAGCTTAAAACTCTCACTTTCTTTCTTTAAGGCCAGATTGCAACGTTACTTCGACTTTAAGCGAAGCTTAAAACTCTCTCTCTCTTTCTCTTTCTCTTTTTAAAGAGAAAGAGACATAAAACGAGAGAATTTTGAGCCTTGTTTAAAGTTAAACTAACGTTGGTGCAATCAAGCCTAAAGCCGAGAGAGAGGGAGAGATAGAAGTAGAGAGTTTCGAGCCTCGCTTAAAGTCAAAATAACGTTGGTCGGGTCTTAATTTTTTGATGACAAAGGCATGCCAGGTTCCAAACCTAATTTGCCCATTTCACCGTTACCATAATAATGAGATCATCACGCAAAAGATCATTATTCGCCACATTTTTTCAATCAAAAAGACCATGCACTCGCATCGCTTACGAATATTTATGATGTACTAAAATATAATACTGAAACGAGCGCGGTTCTATGCCACCTTCATTAATAGCACTTTCCCTTGGCTGCACTATTGCCCATCAGTGCAACACTCAGATAGTGTAGCGTGTTTTCATGTGATAGATAAACTTAGTGTTAACGTACTTCCGTGACTATGATGGTGATGCATGTTTTATGTACAAAATACGATTTTGCTACACCGTCTGAAAAGAATGGCGTAGAGCGAGTGACATTTAAAATTTGAAAATAGAAATCAAACAAGAGCAGGATTTTAGAGCGCAATAATGAAGTAGTATACATCATGGTGTACACTGCTTCAGTACAGTGCAGCGCTTACATACAATCGGTGCGATGCAAGGCTACATCCAGTGCATCCCAAGGGAGAATATTTATAAATGATCCAAGAGTGTTCCAAGTGGTATTTTGGTCCTTTTCTAACCTATACTGCGCAAGTGCAGTAAATAATGTAGAATACATTCTCGTAAAAAAAGTTTAGTAGTATATTTAAAGTAGTATACGTATAAAGTTTAATAGTATACGTTAAGTATATTTCATTGAAGTATAGATTCCTTTAATTTAACCTAATCTTTTGTTTCAATTTGATACGATATACGTCTCTCACCAGAAACAATTCCGCGCCAATTTGTAGTATTGAAACTTTTAGCCAAGTTACATTAAAAAGACAAAGACCACATAGAATCCTCTTTGTCGGTTCGTAAAATGATAACTGTATGCTGATTACAATGAGTCAGTAGTCCTAAGTCTTATTGCTGAAGTTGATCAATAGCCAACTTGTATGACTAATGCTGATTTGGCCAACTCCACCCATTAAGACTAAGACTTTAGACTACCGACTCAATGTAGAATCAGCGTTAAGAATACCCCTGTCGTTTTAAATTGTGATAAAAATACACTTAATCGATGCGTTTTCCCATAAAAATACAGATTTGACAAGAAAAAAGCGTCGCTTTTTTCCTGCGAATTGAGATATTAATCGTTAAAGTTGATGACTATTCAGGAAATGTGCTCGGAAATCTGTCAGTCATAAAATACTGCGATGCGAGCTGGTTTTCATATCAAAATTTGAGATGACTGGGGTATTCTTAGCATTTACCCAAGAAACTAGCGTCAGCGCTCGTTTCAGTATTATGTGCTGCGTTCAGTAGAGAAAATTAATCAGTTAACGCTTAATGATTCTTGAGATATGACTGATTCCTTCATTTAGATCCAGTAAAGAACTAAAAGCAAGAGCCAATCGTATCAAAGAATCACTAAGCGTCAACTGATTTTCTTTATTGAACGTAGTCATTATACTTCAATGCTATGATATCAATGACGTCTTGTAACGTGCGTCACCAGCTCTCGCACGGATAGCGGCGGTTCTCCCACCGATCGATCGTCAAAACCGCCATCGATCCTTGTCATCACTCCTCGCGACGCGTCGGCGTCTCAGATGTGATCTCGCATCTCTCTCGCGCGTCACAGCCGTCGAGACTCGCATTGCTGCGCGATTATTACAGGAGTTGGGAGCAGATAGAGAGCAGATGTGGCAAATGACATCGATATTGGTATCGATATCGATAAGACGCCGAAGTTTCCCCACAATCTCCGACGCTCGTACGCGTCACAGGACATAACACGATGACAGAACACGAGACACGCGTATACCTATTCACACGTATCTACGATGCTTAAGTACGTATACGTGTATGACCGAGAGAAGACAAGAGAACGGAGAACGAAAGGAGAAGAGAGAAACAACACAGATTTGTATGATAAAAAGCATGGGAAAAAGAGGAAGAAGGAGAAGGGTGCGTCGTTGTATACGTATGGTACGTGCGTTTTACTCAGCAATATTCAGTATGAACTCGCGCGTGTCTTCCTTTCCGTTCTCTACGTCGTGTCAAAGAAACAAAAATTGAGAAAAGAATAATGACTGGAGCAGTAATGCGAGGAGTAGATGCGCTGTTCTCGGCTGTATATTTGTTACTGCTGTTGCTGCTGTTGTCGCTGCATTTTCATCGTGAGTCGCGCGGCAGGGCGTGCGGCAATTCCGGGGCAACTCGTGCGGTATGGCGCATGTTCCATTCGCTGTTCATTAAAATAATCGATCGTATCGTTTATTATTAATATTAGATATTTATGTTGGGTCCCAGAGGTTACTGTAACAGAAAGCAAGATTAAGTTGAAGGTTAGTAGACTATGGGACATCATTAAGCTTACACTCGTTTCTGCACTCATTCTTGCTTGCGATAGTAAGATTATAATTATAAAAAAAAACTTTGCAAATTGAACGTATTTTGTCTCGTAGAAGCAATATTTTGTCACAAGACTTTTTTTTTATTTATGTTTATCCGTTATTTTAAATTTCTAAAGAAGTACGCAATATTGAGAATTAAAATTTCGGTCGCAAGTTGCAGGATACGCTATATATTTTTTACAATAAGTTATTTATAGGTTTTAAGATACTATTAGCATTTTGATCAAAGGGCATGATGCTTCTATATATATATTATAGTCTTCTTTACTATTCGGTGAACAACAATGACAAATGATGTACCATACGCTTCATGCGCAATTTGGAACGCATCCCACGATTACGTTGCATTTTCGACAGTAATTTTCGGCGCGCAATAAAAAAAAACTGAAAAGATGTATTCAAAATGTACATAGAAATATTATTAATAAAGTCCGAACGTTCGTACATGATCACAATGCGCGTGTGGAGAACCGCTTCGCGCTTCATTTAGATGTTTGAGTAGACCATGCGCCAGCCAAAATGTTGCTATCTCGCTTTAGCAAGCACCTGACTCATTCGCAGCGGTTCTTTGCGCACGCTCCATAATCGTGCATGAATATATTAAGCACACATTTTTACGTCAATTTGACGGTTTTAATGTGCATTAATGTATATTAAGTGCATTTAATCAAATTCGCTATTAATTTAAATGATAGATTTTTCTAATACGCTATATAACGTATTATTAGGTGTTGGAATTAATTCGTAGCGTTTTTTAATGAAAGAATGTTATTTATTTCACATGAGCATTAAAAAATACATTAATGAAAGTACTTCCCATCACTTGTAAAACGCTACGAATTAATTCCAACACCTAATAGGATATCCGAAAAGTGCTGAAATTTTAAGATATTAAGCATTTCCGAAAGAAATGTTTCATACTATATTTATAGAATTTGAAGTGGCGCATTAAACAAAAATACCAGTGTGACCTTTTAATGATATTAAAGTTATGTAAAAAAATTACCTTCAAATTTTCAAATGGAAATCATTTTACATTGAAATTATCTTATTAACAAGTAGTCGCGTGAGTAAAGAGTGTCTAATTTTTAAAAATATAATAAAAGATAATATAATTAAAAAATGTCGTATTTATATTTTCTTTCACTTCTTTAAGTAATAATTAGAAATTATATCCGCAAAGAAAAAGTTTTGCTGTTACAGCAAACTATAATTGTTACATGTTTGATGTTTGATGAAAACTTTTATTATCAATTATTTGATATTATAGCAAACAATACGAATTACACTGAAAAATGCAATTCATTATTGAATAATTTTGTTATAAGAATGAATCTGCTTCTAAAGCAAATTTAACGTGCTATAAAGTATATAAAAAATAAAAAATATGTTTTGCTATACCAAGTAAAACATTTGTTATTACAATTAAAATAATTTACAGAGACCAGCATAGAATTATTTTCAACAAACAAAATTTATATTCTCAATCAATTTTTACTTCCTATATATAGAGACTAATGACGTAACAGCTGTGTTCTCTAAAATCAAATATTTTTTTCTGTACATAAATCACATAATAGTTAATAAATTTAAAAAATAATTAATAAATTTATGTATTATTCTTAATAACAAAAATTAAGTTACTAGCATTTTGTATTCGTTTTCAATTGATCGTCAAAAACAAATATGCAATGTACACAGACTTGAACAATTATCCATAGCAATTAAGCAATTATCCATGAAAATGTGTAAAGAGACGTCTTGTGCCTCAATCATTCTTAGAAAAAATGTTTATCGTCACCATATTGCTACCTAGCGACCCAAACAAACGCACAAGTGACGTGATTAGTCATCGACGTAAACTGATATCAAGCTAAAACGCTTGCCGAGAATTATCCGTCCGTGAGTCATGCGGAATTCGCGTGTCGTGTTGCGTCGCCTGAAAGTCAAGCGCTGAACTTCATCGCGTGTCATTAAAATCTTTCATTCCTTGTTCCTACGATTGGGAAGATTCTGATAACTCTTTGGTAATACGATATTTAACAATACTTTTCGAAAGTATTCCAAACGCTAAGTATAATGATGAAAAACAAACTGAGCAAATAATTTTTAGAATTATTAACAAAAATGGATTAGTTAAATTTAAACAATAAAATCAAAATTAAATTAATTAATTTAATATTAATTTATTATTATTATTATTAATTGAATGTGTATTTATTACATGGATTTTATTAAAGTTAAATGAACTTGTATCAGAAAAAATTTGTAGTTAAATGTTTAACATAATTTCATAAAAACAAATATTATATAGATATTGTATAGATATTTTTGTATGAAAATTTTATATTTTCTATCATGAAACTAATAGTATTTATAATTCGATAGATTAAACTTATAGAATCATCTAGAATCATTCATATTGTTTTTTATGCAAGATATAATTATACAAATAATTCAACCGATGTCACTAAAATTATCCAAATACTCTTTGATTATACATGAAAAATGAACCAATGATCAGAAAAATTGCGTCCGATGATTTCTATTTGTGAGCCAAAATTTTAATTTTTATTTAGGAAAATGTGATTTAAAGAGTGTTAGTCAAAATATGCCATTGCATTCTTTTTTTAATAACAGATCAATTTGTATTTATCTTTAACCCTTGATTGCATCATGGATCTTTTAGATCCGAAAAAAGTTTTAATTAATTGGCATTTCTGTACAGTTGGCACCGTGAGACTTTCAATTGTAGCTAAATTCACTTTGAACTTTCCCCTAATAATCGCCATATTTTATGGCGGTATTTTACTTGAATGTTCAAACGGGACGCTTGAAAAATCTAGCTTAGATCCGGACGATGTAGAATCCTAAGTTCTTCATCAATATTTGAAATTGAATTTTTATTGAAAGAAAGTTTTATTTATAGAAAATGCTTTTTAAAGATGAAAATGTGAACGATCATTAGCTGTACTTACTTCGTATAGAGTAAAATCGTAAGTAAAAAATGATGAATTTCTTGCAAAATATTTAACCGATATTTTATAAAATTAATATTTTGTTATTTGGAATGCTAAGAATTTGTACTTAACTTTTGTAGTAAAATATAAAGACAAGAGTACGCATTCGAAAAGAAATAGAAATAGTGGCTATTTTCAGAAAACTGGGAAGCATACCATTCGGTGATGATGTCATTCGATGAGTATCTCAAAATACTTCAACTTCATCCATTGAAATAATTATATTTTTTAAAATCAAATGTTATAACGTATTTTTTCTTATAGTTTATGATTTCCTCTTTTTTGGAAAAAAAAACGGTATTGTGTTTTGAATTTTTTCATAAGGATATGATTTTCTTCTTTAGTACTCTGTATTAGTTTATCCCTATAAAAAGTAACATACGAAAAGTAATATGCAAAAAAAGTTAGATTACTTATTTCAACATTTTGCAAGAAAAATTTTAATGTTTGCTTCTGATGTCACAGTTTGTGTACTACATACAAACAAAGGTCCCGGCCGAGCCCAGTTTTTCGTTCCCGAAAAATGTAAAATTACTAACATTCTGCAAACTTCTTTTCGCAAGACTAGATAAGAGAGATTCTCTTTAGATCATTTAATATTAAATAAAGAATATTGTGTCTAACCTAAATTTTTCTATTAAGAAAATTAATTAATTTTATGGGATAGTATTAAGAATATTTTATTCTAGATTTTAGAATTTTTCATCTAAAAATAAAATATTTTTTTCTAAAGAATATGATTGTCTCTATATCGAGGAGTAATAGCATTGAATATAGAAATCTTTTCTGCAGATGTGTCATTTGTAAATAAAGAATGTGGAACAAAATAGTCAGATCGCTTTAAGACACTTGTAAAAATAACCGATAGCTATCCTTACTTGCCCTCCCAGCAAACTATGAACATAAATACTACATAATATAGATGTAAATGATGTATATTTACGTATATGTTAGCAGTTATATCAGTTATAACAATTATATCTATGATTGGGCTGATAGATAACAAATAGTCGTAAAAGGCATGTGAAATAAAAATAGGCTACGCACATTAAGCAAATAATATCGTATGCCTTTTAGGACTATTTATTGTACTATCAGGGCAGATAAAGATAGCTTTTGACCATTTTTACAAATGTCATAAAGTAATCTCTCTTATTTTTTTTTATACAAATTCTCTTTATTTACAAATAGCATGCAACTTCAACATATTATTTCTCGTTTATTACGTTACGATCTAATATGATAGTGGCGACGGGAAAACAATAAAGAAACGGGATCCTCTCTCGAAATCGATAAAAGTTGAAGTATTAAATTTTAAGAGTGGAAATTTATCAATATCTTCCCGTATCTATTCGTAAACGCAAACTTTTTGTGTTTTCATTCTTCTGAATTGCTGTCGATTATAATTTACGTGAATTACAAGAACGTAAATATACATGAATACTTGAAACAATTCGATCAAAGGGAGAACATTTTTTCCCGATTGCAGAAGCATTTTGACGAGCGCGCGGGAAAACGCACATTGGCACAATAGGAGCGTACGCGAATGTCCGCGGGACGAATATTGAGTGACAAACCGATAATGATAAGCGCGTAGCGACGTGGGATGCAAGCTTACTGGTTAAATCGAAGTGATCGTACAAGGGGAATCATGAATAAATGTCGCGTTAATCCAACATGTCGCACAGATAGTGATGGACCTAATGTAAAACACATTGAATCATTTTGAATATACGAAATACTGGAATAACTTCGAATATTTCACAAGTTATATAATAAATAAAAAATTAAAAACTCTTAAATGCATTTGGAATATCAAAAGACTCTTGATATTTTGAAAATACGTCTTTATATATATATATATATATATATATATATATATATATATAATGTAAGAACCCTTTATTATTATTTCGTTCTCTATCTTAAGCATATTCTCACATTCAATTTCAGAGATAAATTTATTTGAATATAGTGTGTCCCGCTACTGTCGCCTTTAAGTACTTTTGAACTAATTTAGAGATGAAAATCCTAATATAAATATCGAAGATATAATAATTATATAATAATTTTTAAATTATAATAGTAACGAGATTATGGGCTTTCTAAAATAAGCCATTACCTAAATTTTAAGAGGTCTTTCATCTTTGACAGCTTCAAAAAATCGATTTTTTACTCATTTTTACATGTGTAGAATATCTCTATAGAAGGATTGTTTGAAACTCGCAATATTAATGAAGCTACATACAAGTTCAATACGTAAGAGCGCACGAGGCCCTCCAAGCGCTAGAGCAGCGTAAATGCTATTCAGATTATTCAGAAGAAACCAATAGATGTTGGTTATAATCTATTCTTTAATGTTTCTAAAGGCTCATAGAAATTGATTGCTATTTTCTGTAGGGTAACTGGTACATACACCACACCTAACAAAAACTTAATTTATTAAGTATTATTTACTATGTTTAAGATAAATACACTAAACCAATGAAAACTTTATACTATCTATTAAAAAATATTAAAAATCCGAAATACTTATTTTTCGTATTAAAAAATTTTTTTTTTAATTCTTACATTTTTGTTATACAAGACATCAAATTGAACAAAGAATGCAAGAGTTAAACACTTGTATTTTGTTATACTCCATTCTTTTTTTTTTAAGTTGTAGCTCTTAGAAACTAGCCTATTCTACTCATCTAATGTCTTATCTTCTCTATCTCTTTAATAAGACTCAATCATTCTCTTTTTAACATACATTCTACAGAAGTAGGTGGTAAGTACTCTTAGACACAATTTTTAATCATACAGATGGAATAATAAATTCCTTTTAAGTAAATTTTTTGCGTATGCATGAGACGCGGATAGAATCGAACCTGGATCCGCGGATTGAGCAACGAGCCACCCGGCGCTCCATTCTTTACTATTCCTTTACACTTATGTAAATAAACATTAAGCCTTTTGCAATCTCTATAATAATCATTCTATGTGAATTATGATATATGATTACGCTATTCATTACATTGACAAATGGATTCAACTGACTGTAACTTTATTAATATTAACAGGAAATTGAAATCATAACACAATAACTATAATAATATATAAATTAATTTTTAAAAAATAAGTTTTTTTTTTACTAAATTAAGTTAAAGTTAATGGCTTATAAAATTAATAAAATTAATTTAAAAATTAAAGGAATAAAGAATGAACTTAATAAAAATCAAGTTAAGATTAAATTAATTTAAGTTTAAAAAAAAAGTTAAAAAAAAGTTAATTTTGAAAAAAATTATTTTTGAGATCAGAATATCTTAATTTTTCTTAAAATGAGATTACTTTAAATAACCCTTACAAATATAGATTATTAGGCAAATTTAATTTTATATCCATATGTAAGTTACTTGTATATAATAAGAGTCACAATATAACATGTTTTTGTCAAAATCTTGCGAGAGAGAAGAATATATGTTTGCATTATTTCTCTTTCTTTAATCTTTATCTAATTTTCTTTAATTTCTGAACCGACTGTTCATGCATGTTTATGACTACATTGACTAGATATTTGTTATAAAAAATAAAACATAAAAATTTAGAAAATGAGTGAATATGCAACTCTGTTCTACAACAATCCTTCATCTAAGGCTCATTTCATATTTATGTTACTGAAATATAATATATAATATAATAAATATACGTTTATGATACCTAAAATTAGTGTGAGTCAAATATAAGAATTGACAAAATCTAGCGAGTCAGTAAAAACTGATTACCATATGGTGTGACTCTTATTATAGATAAAGATCTCTCATCATAAAATCATTGAACTTTTTCTAAATTAATTCTCTAATATTTAAGACTTTATAGAAAAAAAATATTAGCATTAAGAAAAATAGAAAAATTTCCAATTTAAAAAAAGTTAATAAATTAAAGTTTATATAAAAATAACTAAATTAAGTTAAAAATTATTGTATTTAAAATTAACTAAGTAAGTTAAGTTAAAAGTTATTAACTTTTTAATTTTTTTTTTGAGTTTTAACGTTTCAATTAATTACTACCTAACTCTGCACAATATTAATATAAAGGCATATAATAGAATGGTTGTATACACATTACCTCACTCCTATTTTTTTTTTACTTCTGAGAATTCATAAATCCTCACGCGGCGTAAATATCCAGCGTAATTACCCTTATATAGTTTAGAAGAGAGAAAGTAGAAAATCATTAGAACTGCTTGAATTTCGTTCTTTGTCGTGTATAGCGTCAATTGCATAATGTATATTTCAAAATGTTCCGCAATAAAAAAACCTTTAAAACTGTTAATACTTGATCTGAATGTAAAGGATAAATAGCAAAGATATATACCGACTAAAATGACAGGCAGTACATGAAGGTCATAAATCGTGTGTCGCATTTTTTTCTAAAGAAGCTAGAATAATTATTTACAATGACGGACATTTTATCGATTAACTTACACTGTCGATTAACATACACTGTCAAGGTCATGATCCTGAGTGTTATAAACAAAAAAGTTTAAAAAATAACGTCTTATTTCTGTTACATACAATATTAACAACCTTACACTCTCCCTCCTCTTTCGCTTCGCATTGTAAAGTATATGCGTGGGGGCATTATATGCTGTCTCCCCGCAGGAGGGGAGGGGGAGGGGAAATCTCCCCCTCCAAAAAATCTAATCTAACCCATATTTTAATGTGGAATGGCCCTCCCTTTGCGTACACTTTGTAATGCTCGCAAAGCGAGGGCCATGATAGACAACGTTCGAGTAATTCTGAGTGGTAAAATAATTATTTTAATAATTATTTTAATAATTATTTTTGCACGAAACTATTTAACGGCATGTGTATGCAAAGATAAGACAGAAGAGGAACGCCATATCTAGATATATAGTATGTGCAACCAAGTAACAATCGTACGGCACCAGTTGTACTAAACTAAAATTCTCCAATTACTCTGAATAATGGGTGCGTTCAAGTCAACAAAGCGGCTAACCTGTTTGCCAAGCAAATGAATATGATTGGTTATTACTTATAGATCCAACCAATCACATTCAATCGCTCGGCGAGCAGGTTAGCAACTTTGAACGTGCCCAATGACTCATGGTACCTTATGATCCATGTGCCCCGGTCTTCCCTATTTTAATTATTAGAGAATGGTATATCGATTTAGCTTCGTGAATGAGCTTTTAATGATGTATATATATATATATATATATATATATATATATTTTTTTTTTATGTAATCTACGTCAATTTTTATATTCTTAATTTTTTTCAACATTTTAATAGAGTAATTATTGAAAAATGTGCATATCGGTAATTTGATATAAGTGCATTAGAGTTAAATAAGAATTTGACATGTTTAACCTTACTTCAACATATTTAATTCTTTTCATGTCAAAAATAATCTATTTATCTCTAATATTATCACAAAAATATTTATCATACAAGACAAATAAACATATAAGTTATAAATTTATCTCGACAACTGACATATTTCATATTTAATATCTCGCTAATGAATTAATATTTTGTGATATGTTCCAATATAATTAATTATGTATATATAATGTGTACAAATATATTCTATAGAAGTGAAAACAATTTCTTAATAGTAAAAAATATCATTGCATATTGATATTATAATCTTATTGTAGTTAATAGGGCTCCTCATGATAGCATCTTTACTTATTTGTCATATGAGCATGCTTGAGCGAAATGTCAATTCTGTAATTAATAAACTTTAATCGTTAATAATTTTAAAACTACTATAGTCTCGACATTTTTGTATTCAGATTTTCATCTCTAAATTATCTCAAAAATACGCCTTTAGGAGAAAATGCGATGATGGCAAGATATCTCTCGTATATATTGCAATAGATGTATTACTTCAACATCTAACTCTGACAGCAAGTGGCGCTTCTATTACTTAGTTGAATTTACTCATTTCATTTCATTTTTAATAATTTTAAACGTCCAGATATTCAGACATTTTCGATGCAAAAATTATCTAGAGATTCAAAACTTTCAAATTTCCAAAATTTTTAAGAATTTCTGTTTCGAATAATTCGAAGTAATTCGATATTTGGATATATTTAAATTATTTTAAAAGTGTTTAAAAAAATTCGATCGTCTGCAGAGTATATAGCAATATACCAACGGCAATTGATTATTAATAATGAAATAAGATATGTACATACATCTTACTTCAATTCGTTTGTTTTCGGAATTAATTAAATTTTATCGTACGCATAAAAAGAGCAAGAAGTTTATATTTATGAATGATTAAAAAGGGGCTGTTAGGGATAAATTTAAAGGAAATAATGTGCGATTGATCTTTTCGCGCCTTCATGAAAGGCAAAATCAAATTTCTCTATTACATAAAATATATATAAAAATAAATATCTCTCAAAATTTGTAAAAGAGAATTTTCTAACTGATAAGGAATTCCACTCTACACCCGCTTTGAATTCCTATAATAAAACGCTAACTCTTCGCGATGGCGACGATTACTTCAAGCTGAGCAAGCTGAAAGTTGTTGTCACATACTGACCTAATAGCCGCAGGACACGAGGTATTCGCCCAGTTTTTCAACGACAGATGCGGCTTGCTGTGGTTGTATGGGGTCCTCGTACAGAGAGACAACTACGGCTTGCGTCGTCTTCATGCAATGGACGCCGACTTTGCCGAGTTTTGCCCTTATCACACGGTCCGTGCCCGACAAGTAGATGTACCTATTGCCAGCTAAGGTAACCCCGGACGACGTTAGGATGTCTTGCTCTTCGAAACTCTGCACTAATTTCGCCAGTTCTTCTTTACTTACCTAGAAATAAAGAAAAATCTCTTGTACACAGTGACAACGTGATATCATGTTTAAACTACGCGAAAATCGTTTCACATATATGTATCCCGGAAGTCGTCCAGAAAATCTATGGCTTTCCTTATCGTAGAAGAATCGTAATTATTCTAACACAAACAAACAAAAAGACTTTTATTCGGTAAAAGCTGGATCTATGTCTGATATTTCTACATGAATTTATATGTATTTTCTAATTGAGCAAAAAAGTTACGCGACGATTACTTGTTGATCTTGGAACGTAGTCCTAAAGTTGTAACAGCAATATCGCATCGTAATTATAATGGCATTCTGTGTGAATTGTCGTATAATCATTCATTATGGATATAGATATGTAATATAGATACAAGAATTTTAATTTAGACATAATATGTACTTTGTACACATTCATCTTTTTAGAATTATCTATCAAAATTGTAGTATTAAAAGACATTACAAATTAGTATAGTATAAATCTTATCTAATTATGATATAAATGATTTTTGCATGAAAAAAAATTTCATTATATTTTACTGAAATTTATTATACAATAATTATTTGAATCTATTATACAATGAGTACAAGCATCTTAACATGAAATGCTAAAAATGCAGATTCGACTTTTAACTGAGGTAATAATTTTTCGCAATAAATTTATTTACAGATTTTCAATACATTAAGATAATGCTAATTAAGCATCAAATTATTAAATTTCTAAGCAATTTAATTTGTAATATTGCTATGGTAGTTCAGTTGCGTTTATAAGTCCGAAAAATTATTTCAGCGCATAATTCGAAGAGATGTGGAATCTGGAGACATTGGTAGTGTCTTGGCGCTAAGCTACGTGCATAAATTCACATGAAATTATTTAAAGCACTCAAAATCCAGCTTCCGGTATGGGCATTGCTTTTTACTGATTGTTATATTAACATAGACATTAAAAAATTCAATTACTAAAATCCCAGATATAAAATATCATTTTTATATATTATACTATACTTTTTTGTACTATGTTATATTTGTACAATTCTAATAAATTTTTCTAGCCATCTTACAAGTGACAATTTAGATAATATATCGAATAATATAATAAAAATTTTCCCTAAAGAAGTATTAGGTGTTGGAATTAATTCGTAGCGTTTTTTAATGAAAGAATGTTATTTATTTCACATGAGCATTAAAAAATACATTAATGAAAGTACTTCCCATCACTTGTAAAACGCTACGAATTAATTCCAACACCTAATAAAAGAAATTTATTATATTCTAACAATAAATGTGGTACAAAAGAAGGGCAAAGAGCTAGTAATGTAGCAAAGAACTTTAATTTAAATTAACATTAAAAATTCATATAAACAATTACAATTGACAACAAACGTTTCGACTCCGATCGAGTTATTTTCAATGTAGTCGTAATATTTCAATATCGTTCTAAACTAAAAATATGTACATGATATTACAATACTATTACAATTTTTAATTCCGTATTCATCATACCATATAGTACGCTGCGAGTTTTTATCAAAAATCAAAGTAGTCATAAACAAATTCTTGTCAGTAATATCAGTAAATGTGTTGAGAGTCCATTAATAAAAAGAGAGAAATGATGTATATTAAACTTACTTATAAATTTACATTGCAGTTGGTTATTTATAAATATTTAGATTAATAACGATTTTAAAAAAAATTTCCAAATAATTACGGTCAAGAATATTTTTAAATTTCAAAAATGTATTTGAGAAATTGCTATTCAATAGCAAATCCCAAAACGATTTATTACTTTTGGAAATCATAAAAGACAAAAAATATTAAAAGGTTAATAACATTATTTGTATTGTGTTATTATAGATAAATTATTTTAATAATTATAATAACATACTTATTCGCTAACAAGTATTGCGATTTACTAAGCAGTATTTCTTCAATATTATATACATTGGCATCATTGCAGTTTCTATGCACTACGTAATGCTGTACTTATTATTTTCATTATTGGGATATATAAAAAGAACGACTAACTGAGAGCCTAATATTGAATATAGTCGAAGTGTTATTGTACAAGTTAAGGTATATTAATTTTACAAATTGTAACGAATAATGATTAATAATGATTTTAACATCTGAAAAAAAATTTTTCTCATTTTAGATACCTGCTAATATTCCCATTATTATAGAAACTAAAAAGCAAATTGAAAAAATTATATGCACTGAAAGTCCATAGAAAGTATTGACTTCCAGTGCAACCTTTTGTAATCTTCCAAGGACATACTCCGACATAAAAAGACTTTCGTAAATTTCGAAGAGGTATTATACAAACCAGTCACGTTTTTAAAAGCTTTAGATATTTGTTTTCAATTCACGTATTAAATATTAATTATTCACGAATTATATCACGTCTGGTTATTTATTCACATATATATATATATATAAGTATATATAACATGAAAACAATATTCGAAATATTATTAACATTGCATCTAAAGTAAATGCACAAATTAATTAAGAAGTGCAAGAGAGAGTAAATTAATAATAATTACTTACTATTATTATTAATTCATATTTTTCGACGTGACTTGTGGCGTTCATTAGGGCATGCTTTATATATTTTTTCAAAATAATAATAAAATTATGAAAAAAATACCTATTAGATTATTTTAAATCACATTTAAAAATAATATGACAAATTTGGTGGCCATTTACTACCTGGATCATAAGTGATTTTAATAAATAGTAGTATTTTTTAAATCTATGCTCTAATAAAAATGCTCTAATGGAAATGTATTATAAAATAAATGATATAAATTTCAAATTTTTTTTTAATAAGCACATAATATGTTCAAGATATATATTATTTATATATATGTACAGAGTTAGATTGCGATGCATGAAGTTGTCCAATAAATAAACAAAATATTTATTTGTTCTATATATCTTTGTAACTAATTAGTGAATCGCAATGAAACTTAAATTAAAGCATAAATTACTTTGAATATTTAAAGAACTTTATTTTAAAAATTTAGATTTTTGTTATCATTTAAAAAATTTTTATTTTTATTTTTTAGCAATAAAAATAGTAACAAATAAAATAAATAAACGACTAAAATATGTTATTAAATAAAAATATAATCTTATTCACACAACTTTCATATGTATATAGCTTATTTGAAGTGTAAGTATTAAACAATATAATATATTATAGGACCGTATATATGTGATAACACAAACTATAGAAATCGGAGCCTTAAATAGTCTAGCTAGATCTTAATGCTTGTATGATTCTTATGTGAATTTATATACTACCTAAGTAGTCCCTAGAAAGTATTAAACACATTTCTAAATTTAATTTTCTTTCCAGGGACTGTATGTGATACATCCTTAATTACTATCGATCATTCAATAAAAACATTAAAACAGTATTTAAATGATTGTTTCATTAAAAATGAAAAAAATATGAATAAGTTAAAGAAATATGATAAACCAAAACTTGAAACTACTGTTTTCTCTAAAGATGGAATTACAGATAGAGATGGAATTACAGGTACAGATGTTGAAGAACTTGCAGAAATGGTACTATCAGAATAATATGTAGTATCAGGATAAAAATGATATGCTTGTTTTAAATTACATTTCAAAATTTTACAATAACAATTAATGCAATTCCTCATTCTACTATTCAGAATATTATAGAAATATTTTTGAACTAGTTAGAAATTCTGAAAAATGTAAATCTTCTATCAAAACAAAATAATTTAAATGTATCCATATTAAAAAATGATTATAATTATACAGAACCATATAAAATTTTGATACTTGAATATAAAATCTATTTTATAGCCCCCCTAGAAAAATTTCAGTTTCTAATAAAACCAATATCATTTCATATTGGACAAATATTGGACAATGTGAATAATACAAGCTGTGTTGAAATAAAAATGAAAAATTGCAAAAGCCAAATTATCCTTTTATTATCCAAGGAGGTTAATTATCCAAATTAACTTCCTATAGTCCTAGAAGTCTTGATAATAACGGTTACCTTAATGATAGATTTACCGACAGAAATCGCGATAAGCTTCAAAAGTGCAACGCGGAGGGCGCATCAATCATGATATAAGCTTTCACTGAGATTCATCGAACCACAAAATTTTTTTTTTTAATTGTAAAGAATCAAACGAAATTACGACTTGATCGTATTGTTTGCACTTTTTTACATTCAAAATCTCTCTCTCTCTCTCTCTCTCTCTCTCTCTCTCCCCCTCCCTTCCTCCCTCTCTCTCCTCCCTCTCCAACATTCGAACACACACACACACACACACACACACACACACACACACACACACACACACACACACACACACACACACACACACACACACATATCATTTTAAGTGGAAAAATTTATCAGTACTTCAAACAACACGAACAAATCTTATGAAACCCAAGCCACATACCTGAAAACGACACAATATATGTTTTTCCGATATAATTCAATATTACATACTGTATTAATTTCATTGAAAATACAAAAAATCTTCACGTAAATGGTTGGAATTTATACAAAGAAATAAAAAAAAACTTGATTTTAATTAGTGAAATATATTGGAAAAGTTCTCAAATGACTTGCATGAAATATCATTTAAAAATACAAAACGGAGAATAATAGAACATAAATTTTATAAATATGTCTACGCTATATTAAAAAACATGTTTTATGTGAAGATGAGTTTTCTAAGAGATTTACGTCAAAATTATATAATATGATTTAACTTAAATAATTCACAAACTATATAAAATCTTAAACTATCGATTGGATTAATCGTAAGTCAATCATTAATAATGAATAATGAATAATGATTTTGCAATTTGTGTGTGTGTGTGTGTGTGTGTGTGTGTGTGTGTGGGTGGATGGGTGGGTGTGTGCGTGTGCGTGCGTGCATAAATTTGTACGTATACAATTGTTAGAAATTAATGAATTAAAAATCTAAATCCCATTTTTAAGATTAAAATCTATTCTTAATATATTGCTTAAAAACAATCGCTAAAAGTTTTTGGAGTAATTTATTTCTAAATTGCAACACACTAAACAACTGCAAACTCCAATATATAATAAACACAAAATCGAATATTAATGTATATGTATTATATACATATGAGTAATTACATGTATCCACTCTCGCGCACAACTCTGCTTATTAAAAATAAATTATTAAGATTGATAATAAGTATTCATCAAGTTTCATTTATATTATTAAAAAAAAATCATAAAAAATACGCAATATATGTACAACACAGACAAAACGAGTATTCAACTGGTACACGATTAATAATAATGTCAGTATTAACAAACACTGACAATACTACTGATTGTATGTGGCTAATTGATACACATTGACGTAGAATACTGATGTAATGTGGATTTTGATTTCCGAGCATTAGGCCCTGCGCATAATAGAAGGAATAAGGAATTAGGAATAAAAAATGAACGATTTTAATTAACTTATCAGAAATCGAATATATCGGAATACAGGGTTTCTAATAGGATGAAATCGTTTATTAGAGCCTGCACACAATAGAACAAATATTAGGAACAGGAATAAATATTAAGATTTCAACCTATCAGATACCAGTTACACCGAAATACACGATTTCTAGTAGGTTGAAATCTTAATATTTATTCTTATTCCTAATATTTTCTCCATTGTGGGCAGGCCTTAGTATCGCTGTGTAGTGGGGATGTTGACAGTAATACTAAGTGTGTGAAGAGGGCGCGTCAGTATTTTCGTTAGTCTAATTTGTAATCAGGATTGGACATGTATTGAACATAACATGTATTATACATAGTTTTTTACCGTATATGTAATACCATATGTTACACGTACGTTTTGTACGTATTATACATAAGAAACTATTCGCAGTTCTAAATTGCCCAACCTTGTCTGTAATTATTGACAAAATAACCTTGAAAAGTAGATACATTAAACCATCGTTTACGTTTTATTCTTTTTTTGTAAATAATGCTAATATTATAGTAATACATGCTTTTTCTTTATTATTTCATGTCACAGTACATTAGATAACGCAAAACTAAAATATTGTCGATAATATTGATAATGCAAGGTTATAAAAATATTGATACATAGTCAGTATTATTGATTTAATATTACTGATCAGTATTATTGATCGTGTAGGGTCGCTTTAAGAGGATATTGTTCTACAATATTGACGAAATGCGTATTTCGTACTTTTCCATTTTTTAATTTTTTTTACAGAAATTATAGAATAAAAAAGTCCTCCAGAATAAAAGAAAAAAGCAAAAAGCTGCAGAAAATTACAAATCTATATGAAAAAATGTGTATAAATTCACAGATTCCTGCTACCACATAGATTATTTCTTTACATAACATAAATATTTCAAGTATGATATATATATATATATACATAAAGTTTTTGAATAACATAATGAAAATTATGATTTTGAAGCTTATAAGAGAATTAAATGGAAAAGCACAATCTGAGTTTACACATTTGCATTCCATGCAATATATAGAATATATTATAACAAAGCATGAAATGTACATGTTTTACTTAATGTAATGTTTTACTTTAGAATCAGTTTTATCGACATTGATCAAGCTCAATCATCGCTGCAGCACATCTCCTTGAGCTCCAAAATTCAACTGAAATTATAACTCAAAGAAAGAAATTATAACTCAAGTAACTTGAAAAGTAAATAAGCAACTTTAATTTGAAGATGAACAATATTGATAATATCAAAATCAGAAAATTTTTATTAGAATATTTTTTTTATATTCGGATTGAAATATATACACATATCCTATAAAATCACGCATCCTCTCTCATGCCTACTGCCTACGTGACTGTCATTAAAATAACCTAAAAATTCTGTTCATTCATCTATTGAGCCATGGAGAGAAAGGTTCTCCAAAATCTACATCGAGTCGATGTTCCGAATCAAATCGTGTTCAGTTATTAAGAATCCTCATGATTGCTGATGAAAATAATTAATTATACATCACGATGCATTTCTACATCACGATGCAACAACGCGCTGTATAGCCTGTCCGGCGAGTCGATAGAACGCGGCCATGTTAAGCGTCATCATTGCCGTCGTCGAAAAACCATTATAGGTAGGTACGGCTTCTTGAGAAACACAAAGCAGCATTGGACGAAAATGCTAGAATTTCGGAACTCCAATTTCGATGCCACGGACACGTGGGCATAACTCTGTCTCCAACAACGCGAAGCATGATTCACCGTCGTAGAATTCCTGCTAGTTTCCTTCATGCTCGCATGTGCAGATATCAAGAGAACGAATTCATCGTCAAAACCATACAGATTTAAAGATTTTTTTTTTATCGCTAAAAAACAACGGGGACTTCTTATGCGAAAACTGGCTGCCGCTACCGCCACTACACGCCACACCCTTTTCGACGCGTTCGGCATAGAATCGATTCTCAAACCAGCGAGCGAACGCAACTCACGACGCCCGATGTGCCAAAGACATTTTCGTCGCTCGGTCATCCAACGACGACGGACGAGTGTGACAAGGACATTCGCGTGCATTCCGTACGATTCTATTGTCGCGTATTTTCGAGAAAAACGGAGGCGTGGAACATGTCCGCCGCTTCCAAGCAGCTTATCATCGTTTCATGGAATTTCGTGACGGCGAAGATTTGCCGGTAGAACACGATATTATGATAATATTCGCTGATGATGATACAAGAGGTCTCATAGCAACAGGAGCGAGCGAGCGAGCGAGTAAGGAAGCAAGTAACGAACCGATCGACCGATTAACTGACCGACCGTTTGGGGCCGGCCGGCCGGCCGGGGCCGGCCGGCAGTCGTGCACATAGATATATATACGTGGCAATGTGGCATTACATTTCGGGGTTAGAAGCGATGCAAGTCGACATGCATGCCGCACGGCGCATTGCGGCGCTCCACAGTTCGGCTGGCTCACTTATTTGAACCGGTTCGTTTCGTGCTCGAGCCGAATGAGCTCGAACGAAAATCGCGCGGATAATCTCATCGGAGCATCTGTCCTCTCTCTTTCTTTCTTGCGCTCTCACTTCTTCTCGCTCATTTACACTCTGTCTTTCGCACTTCTCTCCCTCGCCTCGCGCCGACAAAGCGTGCTTCATGCTTTATCGGAGGGCTCTTTATTCCGCGCACTTTCCCTTTTATCGAGGGGGCGTGCTACCAAATCTATTTGTCCTGTCTATCCCTCGTTCTCGCTTCACGACTATCACTCACTCATTCCCTCTTTTTCTCCCTCCCCCTTTTCCACACCCTCTCACTCACTCTCTCTTTCTCTCTCATTCACTCTTTCTCTCGCCTTCTCTTTCTCTCTCTCTCTCACACACACATACGCTCTCTCTCTCTCTCTCTCTCTCTCTCTCTCTCTCTCTCTCTCTCTCTCTCTCTCTCTCTCTCTCTCTCTCTCTCTACCATTTCTTGGTACATTCTTTTGGAGCTGCTACTCACTTCGAAGCCTTCAGATTTCGCCCACACATTGCCATCGTGTCCGGCGATCGCCGCTTTGGTAACACACCTAGACGCGAGCAGCTGCTTATCAACGTAATCCTGCCAGCTCATTTTTGAACACAAGGAGGGAAGGAAAAGACGATGAAAACCGTTCACTACGATACACTGGACGACCGCAACCCGTCACCGACTGCCTCGTCTCGCAACTACCGATACGCGCTCTCCGAACTCCGAAACGCCGGTCGTTCCGCCAATCCCCCCTTTACAACACACTACTTCTTTGCCCCTCCCAACGTCTATTGCCGTCATCGCCAAGTCGTCCTTCACAGTTACATTGCTCCCTCTACCTGGTATTTCCATAACCAGCGGCACAAGAATTCTAGAAACATTTAAATGAATAGGTTTGTTTGCTTGAAATCCCCCAAAATTTTTGAACTTAAAATGAGATAGATATATTTTTGAGCGTTGAAAAGAGAGAAAGCAAAAATGTTGAACAAAGTGTAAGCAACGCGACAGACCTAATGTCTAGTTGATAATTTTCCAATAGCAATATTGTTAGACATTTTCAAGCATATGGCGATACAACATGCTTAGGTCTGTTCGCGTTGTTTGAAATTCCAAAAAATTTTTGCACTTGAAACGAGATAAGATCGAGTTCGAAAACATCATCCGAGTGGTCCGTATATCAGCTTAAGATGCGATTTCATGCGACACTAATATGCATTTTCAGTCCGATCGGATTTGCACCAACTTGGGTTAGAAAATGCTTCGCTATTGGTTGACGTTACATGCTCTACCAATAGGAGAGCATTACTTCAACCCAGATTAGTGCAAATTCGATTGGGCCGAAAACGCTATAAAACTCTTGATATGTTATCTCGTTATGTTCATGTTTACACCATGTAATGTAATTTTATCTATGGTTGACGCTAAAAAGTTCATTTCTATTCAACTTTCCAGTGTTGACAGGCTAATTTTGGTAATATAAAATTTATTTTATGCATTTTTGGAAAATTAGAAAATTTTGTTTATTAAAGTTCCAACATGCAAAGCGAAAAAAGAAAGTAAAGTAAATTAATAAACATAAAATAATACTTAGAATATTTGTCTAATATAATACGAGAATATATTATGTGAAATTTCTGTTTAAATTAAATTTACATATTCTGTCATCCATGCGTGATATTTATAATTAAACATATTGAACTTTAAATTCCAGAATAAATAACAAGTGATATACACGACAGAAACCTATTGTCTCTTCGCTACAAAGGTTAGACTGGGTTTTCACTGATACTATTATTTTGACGCTTATTTTCAGTGTCAAAATAAGTCACATGATCAAAATTGACGCTCGATATTCGTCAATTTCTATCACGTGGCTTATTTTGACGCTGAAAATGAGCATTAAGGCAGCATGTAAAGGCACTTTTTAATTTGATTTCTTGATGCTGGAAAAAGAGCGTTTCAATGTTGCATAAAAAGGAACCTTCATAACTCTTGAACCTTACGAACAATCTACAGACAGAGACGGCAAAGATTTAGAATCCTATATATAAAGAAACATTAATGTCCGAATTCCTGTTTGACAATCTGATATGTATTCTGATTGGATATCCCTTTCTAATGACTCCTTTAGAATATCGGTAAAGCTGTACATTCAGTGTAGATATCGCGTGTCGCGCGCGACGAATATCGCGCTGGTGTGCCAGAGGCTAAGGCTACATTCGAAAATTTCCTCTCCGAAGAAAATTTTATTCGAAATATATAGTACACATAACGTATACTATACATAGAATAAATCTTCGGAGATGAAGTTTTTGTAACGTAGCCTAAGTGAAGCAGCCATATGTGACCGCAGCTGATTACACAGGCTGTGTAACACAGCTGACACACTCAATCTCAACCGTTAATACAGAGTAGTGGTCATGTACCTCTTTCGCTAGAGCGAAAACGTGAGTAAAAATTTTTATGTATGTTCGCACATATACACATATACATACAAAGAATTTTCACTTTTCACTTTTCCGCCCTAGGGAAAAAGTTACATGATCGCTATCCTGCTCACTTCGGAATCGACGGAATACATTCTTCTTTTTTAATTTTGGCTCCTGTCTTTAGAAAATCAGGAAAATTAATAGCGCTACAACGAAGTACAGAGTGTCGAAAGTTGGAGCAAGATTGGAATATGTTTATTTTTTACGACACTGGAGCGGTCCAAATATAGAAGTGCAGAAGTGATGGTAGGGATCCGATTTGGTGGTGGGGGTTCGATGTCGGGTCTCTTTATATATAGGACTCTAATTTAGAGAGAGAGAGAGAGACACTGTCCAACTGCACACATCATAGGTCTGTTCGATTTGCTTACACTTTTTTACACTTCATGGAGTAAAAAAAAGATATCAAAAGGTTTGTTCGCATACTATACATGCTTCAACATGCTCCTACTATAGCTCCTACTCACTCTAACGAGCGCGTTTGAATGAATAAGAAGAATATATTGGGTTGGAGGTTGTAAGAGCATGTTGGAGCATGCGACGCGAACAAACCTAAATTCGAGGATAAAAAGTGTTCGAAACACAGTATCCTGAGGGAAAACCCATAGAAAATCGAGACGATGCGATTTTAGAACTGTTGCGGGAAAAGTTGAAAGTATATATCACATGAAAACGCGTACGGAATATACATGTATGCACGTTTAGTACAGAAATTTCAATTTATATAAAATTTATGTTTATTTGATTAAGTAGTAAATGCATTAATATTTATTGAAAAATACATACATTTATACATAGTCATAAATTATCATTAAATTATTGTTCTTTAACTTACTGATATCAAAAAACTTTGAAATTAAAAAGTATAAAAATAGGATTTTAATGACATTTTTTCTTTTCAGAATATATTTTACGCATGAAAATACACAAATTTACAGAATTACAAAATGGGAGGAAAAATATTTATCAAATTTTCTAAATTGATAGTTTTCTCCGACAGAAGCGTTCAAATTTGTTCTTCTGTACAATGTTTTTCCGACATCGTTTTGAACTCATTTTTTTAGGATCGGCCAGATTTGAGTTTAGTCTCCTTCTTTTTATTCTGTATTATACTTTTTATATCTAAAATGAAATAAATATATTGTATTGGGTCATCTAAAAAGTATCCGCGGTACTTTGTCACTAGATATATGACCATCAACACACATTTAGTGACAAAAAACCGCGGATACTTTTTAGATAATCCAATATTACAAACCTATATTTATAACTTCTCTCTTTGCATTTTTTCTCCGACATCAGCTGTAGTTGGAATCCTACAAAGTTACTAGGCCCGTTAAGTTAATTGGAGTTTGGTGAAAGTGGTCCTGACTTTAATATTGTATTGGGTCATCTAAAAAGTATCCGCGGTTTTTTGTCACAATAGTTAAAATTTTCATTTTTTATTTTAGAAATTTTCATTCTAGGGATAAAGTTTCATGATTGGTATCCTGCAGGAAAACAAACATCGTGTGCCGCAGGCTGAAGCAAATCGAACAGACCTCATGTTATCCTTTCTATCATGGTGAAATCTGATAAAATTGCTTCCATGCTTTCATGATGCTCTAGCTGGAAAAACAGATTGTGATAGTTAGATAAAGATTTTTAAAATATTTTTTTATGTAATTACATAAAGCCAGAATGCAGGTTTCCGCACCAAATAATATAAAAATCTATAATCTCAGCTCTGGAAAATCCCTTCCTGAGGTAAAATTTTGTTTATACAAAATTGTGTAAGATCGTGTTAGGTTAAGCATAACATCTCAACGTGTATTTTTATTCTTTATAGTGGTTATCTGAACGAAAACGAAGAAGTTTATCGAAGAATGTCGGTAAGAATTAGATCAATAAACATGCAAATAAATATAAACATTTAGTTTAAATTTTTTATTTAGATTTTAGTGAATTTATATGTACTTGTTTCTTTTTTATATCGAAAATAAGATTTGAAAAATAAAAATCGTCAATCGGTATTAAAATAAATACATGAATACTTAAAAAATATTTGTTTTTGTAATGTTATATAATGTAATTCATTTGTGTCATTAAAGAATATTGTTAACATATAAGAAATAATGAAATATGAATAACAGTTTTAAAAAAATTTTGTTCTGTTTGTACAACAAATAAAACAAGTAGAGGATTTTATTTAGACAGTTATTAAACCTTGCAATTAATTACTTAATTTGAATCTATAATTATATTTTAATAATTACTGTTTTTATATTAATAAGAGATAATAATTTTTTAAATCCGTTTACAAAAAGAAAACAAAGAGAAGTATCTTTATCAAAGTTTAAATAAAAATTTATAAACGAGATAGTTATGGCTCTTACTATTTCCAAATATATCTAATGTTTTATTTATTATCAGATATACGACGACGTATTGAACTTATACAAGATTTTGACATGCCTGGCATAAGCACATCTATTAGAGTTTCTAAAGATGAACAATACATTCTTGCAACAGGAATTTATAAACCACGTGTAAAATGTTTTGATGTACATAATTTGGCATTGAAATTTGAAAGATGTTTTGATTCTGAAATAATTACTTTTGAAACAATATCGGATGACTACAGCAAAGTAAGTATAATTGTTAAAAATCTGCAAAATAATTTATACAAAGTACGTAGATGCATGTGCATGTTCTATTATTTTAAATTTTTAGTTATTAATTTAGTTAATTTAATTAAAATAATGAATGTAATAGTGAGCAAAAATGGTGACTTTATTCATATTGTTGGCCATGTTATTTAATAGCATAATAGATTTTTATGATACGTTGTAATATTAAAAATATTTTAAAGAAATTTTTATAATATAAAGTTGGACATATTTAATATAATTTTTTAAGTTAATATTTTTTCACTGATAAGAACAAAATGATTGATGGCGACACAAAATAGATATCATACTGTAATCAAAATGTACGACTAAATATGTATAATATATTTTTATAACTTCCTTTAGACATAAACAAAGAAAAGAAAATTAATAAAATATGATTTTCATAAAAAATTTTTTTTATAACTTGTATTTTATGCTTGACAATTAAATCTTCTAGTATGTATTCTGTGATTGTGTGTTTTTGAATAACATTAAAAAACTACATCCATAACTATACTAGAAAATAAAGTAAAATGAAGAATTTAAGTCACTCATTTTTTTTGCTCGCTACTAATATAAAGATTGACTTGAATCAAAATAATTTCATTGATTTTATCATGGTCTTTTTTAGATAGTATTTCTGCAATGCGATCGTAGCATTGAGTTTCATGCTGCTCATGGAAAGTATTATAAGCTCAGAGTACCAAACTTTGGAAGAGATCTAAAATATCATTATCCATCATGTGATGTTTTCATAGTAGGCGACAGGTCAGTTTTAGAAATCTTAAGCAATTACATAATATTATGATCATTATTTAATTAAATTTACGATATAAAGATGCGTGCATGCGTACGTACGTACGTACATACGTACAGTGTTCAAAAAAGGGGATTTGATTGATATTGAATCGGAACTATATTTATCTGGATGTCATTCATTAAATATTCTTGCAACTGCATATTTTCTACATTTACTAAAAGTTATTCACAATTTGTAGATTACTGTAATTAGTCATTATGCTCATTATTACGAATTTTACACTGAGTAGCAACACTTCTCTATTGAGGCTATTTTATTTTACTATGAATTTGTGATCAAGTTTAACCTTGAATATCTTTGTGTAATATATCCCGGATTTACTCCGGAAATTCACGCTCACACTATAAGCATCATTTCATTCTTGTTGTCTATCAAATATTAAGCAAAGACAAATGATGCTTACAGCGCTGTAAACATTGATATGCATCTATAATGTGAAAAAAGGTTTTTTCTTATGTGTAATATACTAAATTGTGTTGTGCTCAAGATATAATCCATAATATTGAATCGGAACTATATTTATCTGGATGTCATTCATTAAATATTCTTGCAACTGCATATTTTCTACATTCACTAAAAGTTATTCACAATTTGTAGATTACTGTAATTAGTCATTATGCTCATTATTACGAATTTTACACTGAGTAGCAACACTTCTCTATTGAGGCTATTTTATTTTACTATGAATTTGTGATCAAGTTTAACTTTGAATATCTTTGTGTAATATATCCACGAACTTATCTTAAAAAGGGTTGTCAAACAATGAAATAAAAAATTTTATTTCATTAAAAAGAATGAAGTCGACTTTGAAATGTCCCCAACGCCTTTACTCATAAAATAATTATTTCCACTATATGATGTCTCCTTTTGTACTGAACACATTGGTACTATTTTTTCATATATCTTCTTTCGCTAATAATTAAATCAGTCGCTTTATACAATCACCCTGTGTACATCTAACAGGGGATATTTCGTAACAGTTTGGAATCAATTTGATTCTCCTTGAAATGGATCCTATATTGTTAAACATAAAAATTTAAAAGACACATATTTTTTATATATGCAAGATCTCATGTTTAAGGGATAAAACACTCCTTCGAAAAAAAACGATTTTTCTTTTTTGGGATAAATATCGTTGGAAGTATAAAAAACAAAAAAATTTTTTAAGCAAAAGTTGTGTGGTTTTAGAAGTACTTTAAAATGGTAAAGAAATAAATATTTTGTTTAAAAAAAAAATTTTTTTTTTCTTATATTTTTGATGATATTTGTCTTGAAAGAGAAAAGCAGATTTTTTTTCAAAGGAGTGGTTTCACCCTTTAAACATGAATTTCCAAACGTATTAGGTGTTGGAATTAATTCGTAGCGTTTTTTAATGAAAGAATGTTATTTATTTCACATGAGCATTAAAAAATACATTAATGAAAGTACTTCCCATCACTTGTAAAACGCTACGAATTAATTCCAACACCTAATATAAAAAATATAATATGTATAAAATACATATCTTTTACATTTTTGTGTTTAGCAATATGTTTCAAGATGAATTAAATCGGTTCTGAACAATTGTGAAACATCTCTTGTAAGATGAAAAAAATTATTATGGAATCTGTTTTTGCAGTAATAAGATATATAGGATAAATCTCGAACGTGGTCAATTTTTGCAATCGTTTGAAACGGAAGCTACATCGATAAATAAGTGCGAGATAAATCCGTTGCATCATTTACTCACAGTTGGCACTCAGGAAGGAAAAATAGAAGCTTGGGATCCGAGAGTGAGGAATAAAGTGGGCATACTTGATTGTGCCCTACATTGCATTACTCAAGAGAAGTAAGATATAACAATAGAATTTACTAATCTTCTTGATGCTTCCATGGGTGCTTTCTATATAACTAATCTGTGCTTCGCGGGTTTTCTCCATGTCTTGGTCCATTCTTGATGTGCCAACGTTTCGTGGGCCTTGCAGTCCACTTCATCAGGGCGAGGAGCAGCCTGATACTGAGCTGTTTCTCCAGGTCCTTCCTTTTTTATGTTACGCTACTTGTTGAGGTGGGAGATTTTGGTGGAGGGGGGGGGGGTTAGAGTGATGGGGGAGACAGATAGTGGAATCTTGGTCGGTCTTTGCTGGTCGGGAGGATGGTCTTCCATATCTTACTTATGTTATAGCCATTATCCCTGTTTAAATTGTTAGGGTGTTTTTGTATTTCTATGGCTTCTCTGTATTTTCTTGGGAAGTATGATGTAGTGTTGGTTATCGTGGTTGCTTGGTCAAACAGTATTTGATGTCCTGTTTCGACGTTATGTTCTGATAGTGCCGACTGTGTGATGTGTTTCAGTCTGACGTCTCGTTGGTGTTCTTTTATCCGTAGGTTTACCATTCTCCCGGTTTCCCCGATGTATACTTGTCCGCAGGAACACGGTATTCTGTATATCCCTGCGGAACTGAGTGGCGGTCTTGGATCTTTGGGGTTTCTTAAGATTTGTCCTATCTTCTTGGGTGGTTTGTAGATAGTTCGGATATTGTGTTTGTTCAATATCCTGCCGATCCGGTCTGTAGTTCCTTTGACGTAAGGGAGAATGGTTAGGGTCCTGTCGTCTGTTTGTGTGTTCGGAGCCGTTGTCTTGTTTGTGTGTTTGTTGATTATTTTGGTTATGTCTTTTTTGTCGTGTCCGTTATTTTGTAGGGTCTGTTTTAGATGGTTTATTTCTGTCCGTAGATGTCCTCTGTCGGAGATGGCGAAGGCTCTGTGTACCAGTGAGTTTATTACTGATTGTTTTTGTGCTGGTGGTGTGATTCAGCATGTAAGTATCTGTCCGTGTGTGTTGTTTTTCTGTACACTTGATGCCCTAGGGTGCCGTTGGCCTCCTTTGACACCAGCACATCTAGGAATGGGAGTTTCCCGTTTTCCTCTATGTCTATGGTGAAACGGATATTGGGGTGTTGTTTGTTGAGGTGGATGAGGAATTTTCGGAGTTCAGATCTGCCGTGTCTCCATATTACAAATGTGTCGTCTACGTACCGGAACCAGACTTCTGGTTTCTTTGGGGCTTTCCTGAGAGCCTCTTTCTCGAAGTGTTCCATGAAGATGTTAGCAATTACAGGAGAAATCGGAGAGCCCATAGCTGCTCCTGATGTTTGTTCGTAGAAATGGTTGTCGTAGGAGAAGTACGTGGTCGTTAGGCAGTGCTCTATTAGTGGGATGAAGTCGGAGGAGACTTTTTGTGAGGTTTTTATTATGTTAATCGTATCTTTTATTGGGACTTGTGTAAACAGGGATTCTACGTCGAAGCTAACGAGTAGATCTGTGGACTGTAGTCGGATTTTTTGGATTTTATGTATGAAGTCCGTTGAGTTGGCTATGTGTGATTCTGTTTTTCCAGTCAGAGGTTGTAGTGTTTTTGCTAGGAAGCGGGATAGGTTAAATGTCGGGGACTTTATGACGCTAACAATTGGTCTGAGGGGGACGTTGGGTTTGTGTATTTTTGGTAGTCCGTATAGTCTCGGTGGGAGAGGG
Organism: Acromyrmex echinatior; assembly: GCF_024713525.1. Taxonomy (NCBI): domain Eukaryota; kingdom Metazoa; phylum Arthropoda; class Insecta; order Hymenoptera; family Formicidae; genus Acromyrmex; species Acromyrmex echinatior. Next base: position 7,919,482 of record NC_141852.1, read on the forward strand.
TTTATGGGTTTTAATGTTTTTTTGGTTTCGTTTGGGATGTTGCTTTTTTCCACAAGGTCCCTGGTATTCTGTGTGATTGTGTTGGTTGGATCCTTGTCAAGCTTTCTATACGTTTTATCCGAGAGCAGACCTTTCATCTTTTTCTTGTAGTCTGATGTGTTTATGACTACTGTCATGTTGCCCTTGTCGGCTGGCAGCACGATGATGTCTGTGTCCCTGTTTAGGTCTTGTAGGGCCAATCGCTCGTCTGGTGATGTTTGATGACGGGGGTTTGGCTTTGGACAGGACGTTGGCTACCTGTCTGCGGATATCATCTGCCTGCTCTGGAGGAAGCCGATAAATGGTTGACTCTATTTGGCTGATTATTCCTCTTTTGGAACCTTCTTAGGTGCCACCGCGAAATTAGGGCCTTTGGCCAGCGCGGATATAGTGTCCTGGGACAGGTTTTTGTTCGATAGGTTCTTGACGTAATGTAGGGGGGGGTTTGGTTTTTTGTGAGGGGCGAGGTTCATATATTTCTGTTTCTGTCTTTCAGAGGATTGGGTAAAAGTTAGTCTGGCTTGTTCATATGTAATGCGGTCCAGGGTTTGCCAGATGTCATGTCGTAGCGTGGCGGATAGGAACAGGTGCAGTTTAAAGATGTTGTGGGAGATCTGGGCTATTCGTGACTTAGTGAAATGGATACGTTCTTTGGTAAGGATAAGGCTGGTTTTTTGGAGGATGTTTTTGGTTTTTTGAGTTCCTAGATGGTTCTTGAGTTGTAGGAACTTTGGGATGATATTATTATCCCTGCAGCGTTTTAGGAATGCTAGATCTGATAGTTTCTTGGATAGGGAGGTCCTGAGTTTACTAAAAATGTTTATTTTAGCAATGATTCTCTCCCCGTAGAGGTATCACTCTAACCCATCACTCTAACCCCCCCCCCCCTCCACCAAAATCTCCCACCTCAACAAGTAGCGTAACATAAAAAAGGAAGGACCTGGAGGAACAGCTCAGTATCAGGCTGCTCCTCGCCCTGATGAAGTGGACTGCAAGGCCCACGAAACGTTGGCACATCAAGAATGGACCAAGACATGGAGAAAACCCGCGAAGCACAGATTAGTTAATAGAATTTACTCTTTATTGGAATCTAATTTATAGATTGATACAATTAATCTTTTTTAAATCAGGTTGGAAACAGTTCCCTCAATTACTACCTTGAAATTTCAAGGAGGATTGAATTTAGGAGTTGGTACATCAACTGGACATGTATTGATATATGATATAAGATCTAATAAACCATTTTTAGTTAAAGATCATATGTATGGATTACCAATCAAATGTATAGATTTCCACCAAAAGATGGATCTTGTTTATTCGATGGACAGTTCCATTGTAAAAATATGGAAGAAGGATAGTGTGAGTAAAATTTACTTTATTTAAAGTTGAGCTTTACAGAGCCAAAATATGCGATATAATCATGAAATCGTGATTCTATAATTTAGAATAAATTAAAATGATAAACTTTTTAAAGCTTCGTTTTCGAGAAAAAGAATTTTGAAGGAATTTTGAAATTATTCTTAAATTAAAAGAATTAGAATCACGTATTTCGTCTCTGTAAGTCAAAATGTAAAATATTTTTTTATTGTACAATAGGAATCTCAAAATTATTTTTCTTTTTTTAGGGTAAACTTTATACTTCTATAGAAGCTTCTCAACATAATTTCAATGATTTATCTGTCATACCGAACAGTGGTATGTTGCTGACAGCTAATGAAAGTGTGAAAATGCAAGTATATTACATTCCCAGTCTTGGCCCTGCCCCATACTGGTGCAGTTTCCTTGACAATCTTACGGAGGAATTGGAGGAACTGAATTATGATATCATCTATGATGATTACAAATTTGTAACTGATAAAGAATTGGACGAATTAAATCTTTCACATTTGAAGGGCACTAATTTACTCAGAGCTTATATGCACGGCTACTTTATGGATATCCGATTATATAAGAAAGCAAGGGATGTAATGAAACCATTTGAATTCGAAGAATACAAAAAGAAGAGAATTCGTGACAAGATTAAAGAGGAGGCCGTCAACAGAGTACAAGTATTTTTTAATTTTATTTTATTTTTGTATAGCTACTTAATATATCAAATTCTATTTTTAATTCGTATATTTCAAAAATCAATATTGATTTTATTAATTTACATAATCTATTTTTTAAAATAAAAAACAGATACAAAAGTTACCAAATGTGAATCAGGAGTTGGCGTTGAAACTGATGGAGAATACAAATATTAAAAATAAAAAGAAACAAACGTCTTCTAATCTGCTGAAAGACGAACGATTTAAAGCTCTCTTTAACAATCCTGATTTCCAAGTAGATAAAAACTCCGAAGAATACGCTTTATTAAATCCTGTTGTCTCTCAACTTATTAAAAATAAAGCTAAAAAATTGAAACGACAATTGCCAAATGAAGAAGAAGATGAACAAGAAGATAAAATTTATGAGGATAAATCAAAAGGTAAATAAATAATTCAAAGTAATGTTTTTTTCTTTGGGGTACACACACACACACACACACACACACACACACACACACACACACACACCATTATTGTATATATGCGCGTATGTGTGCATGTACATATATTATATATATATATATATATATATATATATATATATATATATACACGCACACGCATGTATGCATATATACAAATTTTTTTATATTGTGGTTTTTCTTTTAAGGCAATAGTTCTGATGAGAGCTTTATCCATGACAGTTCTGACAATGATAGCTCAGATGATGAGAAACAGTGGGTTAAAGAAGTTCAAAAAAATTATCGATTAATAAAGAAAAACGAAAGAGAAAGAGAACAGCAGAATGAAGATAATATTAACCTGATTCCAAAGTATGAATTGAAGATAGATAAAATTAAGAATCAAGTCAAGTTCGAAGATGGTGGTCCGCAAAAGAAAAAACAGAATAAGTACAGAACAATACTGATCTTGTCTTGATTTGTCAAGTATTATGCATTTGGATTTCGAATCATTTAAAATTATGTTATGTTCTGTGTAGAGCAACGTTCGGTGCAAGATTGGAAAATGAAGAAACGCACAATATAAAAGTCTCCGGTTCGCGTGGTAGTAAAGAGATGACTTTTGTTATTAGAAAAGTATATCCACTAACATTCAATTTAATTACAGATCGAAACATACTTTATGATATTGTCATTTATTTTCTTTTTTGTATTATAGAAAAAACAACATCCGGAAGTAAAACGTCGCAGAATAGAATACAATGTGTTACGACCCGCAGGAAGTATTTTAAGGAAGAAATGCTAATGTATTTACATTTATGTATTTACAAATGTTAATATTAAAAATAAAAATGTTAATTTATTAATATCTTGTATTAAAATACTCTAAATATAAAAAATTTTAAATTTATTTTTATTTGTTCGCTTTATAATGCGCGCCGTGTTCTTACAAACGTAGTGACTTGGTTAACCGTGATGCACGTGAATATCTCTGAGCAAAGGTGAAATGTCATCTTGGCAAACTGATATAATTTATATTCATATGTAGAGTGAGCCACATGTCAAACTATTGATATAAATATTTTCTTTCCAAGTTCGAAAACAGTGGTCAACTACTTGGCCAAAGATATTCAAATGGCGTCGGTGAGTTATTATATTAATTGATTAAACTGATTTTTCCATAAATCCAATTAATAGATTGTACAATCTTAAAACTTTGCCCATGAGATGTTACAGTAGATCGAAATGTAACCTTCCCTAATGTATCAACTTGTTAATCTTCATGCTTAATATGTTTAGCAGAATCTTGTTTTGATTTCAATAATAGGTATTATATATTAAGCAATTAAATTTATTTCTTGTATTTTCTTTAGAACAAAGTCGATATAATTTCAAAATTATTTAGAAAGTCATATATGAAAAATTAATTTCTCGTCACATTATAATTTTATTTTATAAAACTATTATATAATATATCGATGAGATAATTTTCTCGTGAAATTTTGATAAAACATTATATTTCAGTACGTGCGTGCATCATATGCAAATGCGTGCACACGTACGCATGTACACATCTTCACTATTTTTAGGAAATTTTTTCTTAAGATATTTTATAACAATTATTGAAATAAATACAATGAATACCATTCATAGGTAGACTGTAATAATAAATATAAGAATGATACAAATCTACCTCAACAAAATCGTGAAGAATATACGGAGATCTTCGTACCATCTATATTAACAAGTATAACAACTTTTCAAAGCACAGATGTAAGTAGTATTGTTAGAATAATAATTTTTATAATAAACAACAATTCTTTGTCTTATTATGTAAGTTTTAAAGTATATAATATAGAAATTTATTGAGTCTTAAATTAATACGATTTGTCTGTTGTACAGCAAGTAGATGAAATTACGGAAGATTATGAGAACTTCATTAGTACATCAGCTGTACTTCATTATTGTAAACATAAAATATTAAGACCTTATCTGAGGTTATTAGGAGTGATGGGATTGAGACCAACTAACAGTGATGATCATTTTCTGCGATGTTCGATTTTATCGAATCTTCATACAATTCAAGTTACTATATTTATATGTATTGGATATATTTTACAATACATGGCTTGTTTCAGGTAATTTATTATCCTATTTTTACACGTATTATCAATAAAGTAAAAATTATAAGTGAATATATATATATATATATATATATATATATATATATTTATATATATTTATATATATTTATAATTTTCCATTATGTGCATTTATTATAATATATATAACACATAAAACATGTAAATAATTTACATGTTTTATGTGTTATATATATTATAATAAATGCACATAATGAAAAAAAATACATAGTTGCTTTTTAAAAAACTATGTAGTTTCATATTATAAATTGCATAATTTTTTTACAAGCAACTGTCTTTTTTATATAAAGTGATTTATCTTATTATTCTATATATAATAGCAATATGTAATATAAATAAATTATATAAGGTATAAAATACTATTATAAAGTAAAAATACATAAAAAATAAATATTTTTGCGAAATATTTTATATTTTATATTAAAATGTATCAGAATGAGATATAAATTCGTGAACTATTTTGATTTTGTGATAACTGTACCTTAATAGTTTTATATGCAGAATAATTAGAAGAACATCACGTAAATAAATCATATCGTAATATTTAAAAAATTGAGATAATCTTTATAAGATCTTGAATCGATTTTTTCGAAAATTCATTTCACCATTATTTGTCGCTCTTCGGATAATGCAACTTTTGTTTGGAATATTTTTTTCTAAAATACCTTTTCTTTTCAAGATATTTAAATCTCAATTTAAATACCTCACTCTGTATATGTAATTATATCATGCGTGTATATATGTGTATATATGTAACTATATCATAAGATTTTTTTTATCTCTTCTACATTTCAAATTTATTATTAACTTGTTTAATTCACAATTAAAAACAATTAAAATTAAATAATATGGACTTCTCGAAATTTAAGCAATATGAATTAAAAATAAAAATTAAAAGGAATCAACAAAAATGATGTGCAAATTTTCTTAAAAATCTTTTATTTACATTAGTTAATATCCAACAAATAATCACAAATTTAAATTAAATAAATAAAAACAGCTCAAGTTCGAGCCATTTAGTTACGTACGTAATTTTGTAGATATTTGTTTGAAATTGACTAATGTGAATTAAAGATTTTTAATAAAAAAATTTGTGCATTTTTCGTGTTGACTCCTAAAGCCTTTGTAATTATATTGTTTAATTCACTTTTTATTTCCGATTTTTAAGTGCTATAACAAAATGAATGATGAAATAAAATTTTATCGTTTTCAGACGAGATCGAGGATTCTGTTACAAAATATTCCTGGAACAAAATGGACCAGACAATGAGCAACAAACGCAGGAACCGTCCTGTTATGGAAATGTGATATTCAGCTATTTAATCCCAAGTATATTACATTTAGTAGCGTATTTATATACGATATATTTATTTCGCGTCAAGGAAAACGAGCAACTACAGAATCTAATGGAGAGAGCGTTTCTGCTCTCCTCGAATCCGATAAATCATGGCAATCAAAAGCGTCTTGTACACATATTATGGTTATTCATAGCATTAAGTATAGTATGGATAATCATGGCACTGGTCACAGTAAATATTCAGATGGCAGAAAGAAATATTGTGTTTCAATGGATGGAAAATAGGTGATTACTCATAATAGTTACAATCCATGCTGAACGGAATGTTGCTTCGAAGGGTAATTAAATTGAAATATTCATATTTTGTCTTCTCTCTACAGTCCATATCAAGTAAAAATAATGTTAAAAGTATTCCTAATCATCTGCACTTTATGGCACGATATGGTCCAAGGAACCATTATAACAAGTTACTGTCTGCAAGGGCAGCTATTGATGTCACATCTTTACTTTTTGCGCGGAAAATTGCTCCAACATGTTCTACTGCCTATTGATTGGATGAGGGTCTGCGATTTATTGCATGCAATATAATCTTTTATTTTACATTTGAAGAAAAAAATGAATAAATATCATAATTTCAAGGCCAGTAGGAAATATTTCAAGCACAAATTGTTTCACTACATTATTATGTAAACGTACGTGTGATAAAATGATTATCTTTTTTTTCTTTATGCACAAATTAAGAAATCCCACGTTTGACTCTTTATGCATATAAAAGATTCTTCAGTTTGAAATCAATTTTAACTCGATGTTCTATATTATGATATTTTATATTTTATTGTAATTTATAATGTAATTTCTAATGTTTCTACACATTTATCCGTTCACATAAAAATTTGAAATTAAAAAAAAAATTTATATAATTCATTAGAACTACTGTATAAAGTATAAATTTTTTATCATTTTTGTATTTTATGACTTTTTAGAAAATTTTTTTAAATTTTTATATGAATTGAAACATTTTTAAGAATGGTGAAAAATCTACATCTTTTCTAGAATTCTTTACATATGTGAAATATAAAGTATGTGCATGCGTGCGTGTGTGTGTGTGTGTGTGTGTGTGTGTGTGTGTGTGTGTGTGTGTGTGTGTGTGTGTGTGTGTATAATAAGATTTATTTTATAATTTTTGGCGAAAAATTATAAGATTTGAAAAAGTTTAATTTTTTTTTATTTTTGATATAAATGTAAAATTCTTAAAAATATGAGAATTCTTTTTATCAGGGCAACGAACTAAATTAATTAAATATTCATTTAAAGCAATAATTGAAAGTAAATTTCAAAATATTAACTGATGAATCTTTTGCACAAGGAATCAAATTGGAGATCGTTAAAAGAAAAAATAATAATAATTTTATTATTCGTATTTTTGATTTATTGTCGCCTTGAATTGACTTTTGTAATTTGAATAAATCAACTAAATATAAAGAAGCGCCAATTACTTATTAAGTTAAAAAGTTAGATACTGTTAGATTAATACACACATATATACGCGTACATATATTTATATATATATATATATATATATATATATATATATATATATGTGTGTTTTTAATAAATTTATTTATCTTAATTTATATATCTTAGAAATGATTGCGCGCCGATTACTTTCGGTCTTTTAACACTCAATCTGAAACATAAATATTTATTTAATTAGATTTTTTATTTGACGCTACTAACGTTGGCTGCGTTCGCTTTGGCATTCACGGCGCTTGTGAGTATCAATTGTCCTTGTTTAATATTTAAAAACAACAAAGGAAACGACGCTTAAAGCATTGTGAGCGCGAACACAGCTATAATCTCAAAGCCTGTAAAGAATTTATTGCGAAAAATATTACCTCTCTGTAATTATTAATATTTCAAATTGATTGAAAAACCGAAAATAATCGGCACACAGTCGTTTCTGAGAAAAATTTATTTAAAATACACATATATTAATCTAGAGTGAGAGCGTGGCGTAACGGCAGCGCACAAGACCGCTATTATGCCAAAGATCCCGGGTTCGATTCCAGGCTGCGTTCCGCATGATGCATCATTTATCCTTGTTTAATATTCGATTGAAACAAGGATAAATGATACATTATACGCATGCATGAAACGAAACGTAGCTCCAGGCAGAATCGAAAAATTTTTCGAACACTCGTAACTTCTCTCGGCTCTCGGCAAGGCAATGGCAAACCTCCAAGGGTATCTTTGCCAAGAGAACTTCTCTAACAAAAATCGTCGTTCGGAATCGACGTTAAACAGTAGGTCTGATGTAGTAGGCCATATGACTGTACAATCAGTGTTCGCACCAGGCATATATGAAGAGAAGTTCCACCAAGTACCACGCTCGGCCACGAGCAATAGGATTGAGATGATGATATTAGTCTAATTTTGACTGTAATTGGCGTTTTTTTATATTTAATTAATTTATTCAAATAAACGGTCCTGTTTTTAATCTTAATATTGTTTTTATAGTTTGCTTATAGAATCAATTATTATTCGGCTTAATCGATTTATTCATTTATTCTATCAATATGTTTCTCTTTGTTTGTGACTTACAGGATATCGATGAATTCAAGAAACTGTTAAAATACTTTAATGACGAATTAGGTCCAGCTGTCTGCATTTATACTATAGTTAATCTGTCATGGGCAGTCGCAGGAATCATATGGTTATTTCAATATTATGTCAACAATGGAGACAGTAATCATGTTACATATGTTAGTGCAATGAATGTTGTATTATGGATTTTGATTTCAATCGCACCATTTATACAGGTATAAACAACACTACCGTGTTACATTTCTCCTATTTTCAATAATATATTAAAATTGTATTATGTGGATAGTAATTCAAACAACACATATCCATAATCGAGATATAAGATGTTTTTTAGTAAATATTTTATGTCCTGTTTTGAACATGTGCTATTTGAGAACTAGTAACTTGTAACTTAATTGTTTTTCATTTGGCTTCTTTATTTATTTGATTTATTCATGTGTTTATTATAACTTTAAGTTTATTATAACTTTAATATTGTTTATACGTAATTACAATTATTTTTATATTATTGTTATAAATAATTTTAAAATACATTTCTTCTAAACTCTATTTCTTTTTATTATTATTATGTAAACTTCATTCACAAGTATTAAAGACCTTTGCTCATTTTATGTACAGATTTCATTCGCTCAATCTCTCCCATCCGCATAGAGATGAATCGTATGTCAAATTGTAGAGTATGAAAAAAAATAAAGAATAGATTATAATTACATAAGTACCAACAGCTAAAACAGTTGTAGATTTATTAGGACCTCATCAATGAGATACGTAATTTTGCTATTTATGCCTACAGGATGCTTTTAATTGATTAATAACCTTCTATTATATAATTAAAAATATTTAAATTCTTTTTGTCCATCTCCAACCTATAAGATTTATTTCTATGTTCAGGACATCTTGCCTAGTGATGGTATATCAGTATATGTAAGAATGAGGTACTCTTGCACTGTAAGTACTGTGTCCACTCATTTAATATCTAGAATATATCAACTATTTTGCTGAAAACATATCTTCTATAGAGAAAGAAGAGTTACAATATTTATTTTTCAATTTCGATAGTTCTAATGATGAACTGTGATATCTTGAAAAGATTATATGACTGCTTTCTACAGAAGTTAGAGGACAACTACATAATTATATTATACAATCATTTTATATGTAATTATAATAAAAATTGTAATAAAAAAATCTTAATTATTTGAATAAATTAACTATAATCAATTATAATTATAATCATAGGATTTTCAAAACAAAATTAATCTGCATAGAAAGACAATACAAGTGCGCGCTCTTTAAAAATATTGTGCTACAAAAAATGTTGTCATAGTACTTATTTATCTTTATTTTACGATTGTCGCTAAGATTCAAGCTTTTATTCGAGCTATCCGATTTTTTTAAAACAATTTCAAATATGCATTTTTTTTACTTTTAACCCCATCAGCACATCATTTTTCTCAAAAAATGATGTGCTGATGTGCTGGAGCATTTTTAATTTGTAGTCTATGAGAAAATCTGATATTAAAATCACCTGCTATGTCGTGAAACAAAATCCTTGTTATATGTTATAGTATGTAATAATTAATATCTGTATACGATTGAAATGGGTGAAGTTCTTTGTACGTTCCATATTGCAATTATTTTTAATAAATTTTTAAACTTAATTATTAATTTAAATTATTTAATTTTTAACGAAATTTGTTTATGTAACTTAGCATAACCAAATTAATTTTATAGGATATTAACGTAACTTTTAAGACACAAAAATAAATTTACCTAATATATGTATACATAAATTTTATACATACATCTCCTATATTACATATTTTGTTTATAGGCTGCTCGTTTAACGAATGCCTGCTCCATGATTCGAGCTGTAGGACACGAAATACGTATACGGCCATTCGTGTATCAAACCACTCCAGGCGAAGATCTCGATAGTATACTCTTGTATACGTCTTCTTTAAAAATGTGCGCCAAGTTGTTCAAGATCCCTATCAAGAGTAGATATTTATGTCTTCTGCTAACTATTGGCAGTATTTCTATTCTCACTTTAGGACAGTGCGAGTTTTTTTCGTAATTATGTAATATTTCAATTGAAAAGCTGTGCTGTGTAAATACATCATATAATCGTTTACGCGTATAAAATGTATTATCTATAATTATATAAAATTATTTAAGTTTGACAGCTTTTTACGAACTTTTATAATACAATATAATAGCCACTGTATAGATGTGATAACGCATTAGAAAATGCGTAATATACGTTACCTATTAAGAAATAAAATTTGAATAAAAATTTTGTTAATAAAATATCTTGTATATTTTCATTTCTATTTCTACACTAACATTCATATGTAATGTCGTAGCACAGACTTTTGCACAATGCATAATGGCATAAGAGAATCAACCAATCAAAGTTTCTCTTTTCCGTGAAATAAAAGGAAAAGGATTCTGATTGAATGATTCTCTCATACATTGTACGTTACGAGTATACAAAAATTTGTGCTGCGTCCTTTAATAAAAATGATAGTCGAGAACGATAAATGAAATATTGAAAAAGGTACATATTTTATTCACTCATTATCATCCAATACATTATACGCTTCAGTAATGGCAGTAATATTGCAACATCCTGTAATTGTAATTCGCATTAACTTATTTGCAGTATGTAAATGTACAAATATTCAATAAGCAAATTTTTTTTCACGGAAATTCTTTATTCATTGTATTCAGAAGCTATAAATATAAATGCAAAAATCACATTGTTAATGTAGTACTGATATCGTATTCTGTATAAAGAGAAATCAAATATATAGAAAAAAATGCAGATATTTACGACTTTAATTAAAGAAGTCTGCTACAATTAATCCATAATTAATGTTGTGTTCATTTTGAGTTCATTTTGTTATATCAAATTGATTTACGGCTCGACTTCAGTGATGTATGTACAAATTTAAATTTTGTTTACTATATTAAGTCAGTTTTGTAAAATTTATTAAATAAAAATAGCGCTTTATCAAATAACATATTTTGCATATAATTCTTTTATATAATTATACCGTATAAACAAGTTTCAAAAATGTTGCAAAAGTTCTAGATGATGTTTTAAAGTTTTAAAATATTAAAATCTCGAAATTTGGGGTGCGAAGCTATCACAAAAATTATAAATAAGATAACATTCAATTTTAACATAAATTAAAATTATTGAACAAAATATCAAAGACATATTAATAGGGAAGCTTTTGTAAATAAATAATTATAAAACAGATCATTTGTTATTGAATTTTCCTTATTAATTAAATATAGTCTGTGACATTAGTAAATTTGAAAGATATCGGGAAATACTTAATAAATATTATTGTATTTTAATAAGAGAGTTCGTTATTCTAATATACATTCACATAATTTTAGCATTTACAGGAATTACTTAATTTTGACTAAATAGTGCATGATATTAACACTTTATGGTACTATTTTTTTTTAGAGTATTAAACGTTGTAGTAGTACCTGCATAGTGTTTCGCTTCACCAATGAGTCTACTTACAATTAGTGATATTCGCGTATTTTTTAAATGTCTTACATTGACAATATTATACATATCTAAATTTTGTAAAAAGTTTGTTACAAGGTTTATGGACGAAGGAATACCACGGAAAATTAAAAACATCAACAGAATTTGTTACGAAAACTATATATATATATATATATATGTACATACACACATACATACGTGTGTGTGTGTGTACCATACATACATACATACATATATATATATGTGTGTGTATATATATATATATATGTATACACATAATATAAATTTCAAAAACTTACAAACTTTCGATATTAATTCAGTGACATGGAATGTGAAAGTTTTACATAGCTTTCTATTAATTTAACATATCCAATAACGTATCAAAACTCTGGTGAAAAAAATTTCTCATAACTCACATTATTTAGGAATATTTTATACATTTAAAATTTTTGAATTTGACGATTTCTGTAAAGTATCCCCTAATCCGGAAAAAAATGTTTCATATATAATTATATATAATTACATAAAATTATATATAATAAATTTATAAAATAAATTTATATAATAAAAATTATATATAATAATTATATATATTATATAACATATACATAACCGGAGTTTTTTCAAATTATAAATTTTTCCGGAAATATAGAATGAGAGATCTTATTGTTAGAACATTTCAGAATTTCCATATATTGAGCATTTCATTTTAACTAACGTACTAAAATATCTCGAAAATGAAACATGTGCGGGATTGAAACAAGTTTTAGATGAAAATAGTACGGTTTCAAGGGGAATATATGTATTTTTGCTACGTCGTTTTTTTCTAAATAAAGGTGCCAGAAAGATATAAAGATTATCGCTCATCTTTCAAATGGAATTATAATTTTTTGATATCGCTATCTTTACATGCAGAATAATTAAAGGAATATCATATTATATAAAAAAATTATATATTCCAAATTTTAAAAAGTGGAGGTGACCTTCATATATCTTTGATATCTCTACCTAGAAAATAACTTTGCCACGAGCATATGGCCTACAGTTTTAATGCCGGTTCTGAGAATGCCGCAGATTTTTCTAGAGATGTTTCTGTGAACTCTCGGGAGATTGCCGGCTTTTTCCGAGAGGAGACATGAGCGTAAATATTTTGGTTCCTACTGGGATCGAACCCGGGACCTCTGGCATGATAGACTAGTGCGCTGTCTTCTATGCTATGCTCGCGCTCCTAGAAAATAACATGATCTAAATACAAAACCCTCTCAAAATCATGCTGTTTCCATCTGAAACTTTTTAATCTCACACACACATATCTCATTCTCGAAATATTTTTATATCAATTAAAATGAAACACCCATATAAAGATTTCTTCAAAAGATATGAATTTCCTCTTTCAATATTTCTGAAAAGTGTACCAATTCTTATAAAAAAAAATCCGAGTTCTTCAAAATATTACAAAATTATATAGGAATTTTGAAAAAAAAAAAGAAATTTTTATATGAAGAATTCTAAGAAAAATTTTCACCAAAGAAAGTAAATTTCTGCAATGACACACAAAATGTATAGTTTACAATCATTGGAAGTCAACGGCAATTATTATCTGAAATATTATTCAATTTGGAAAATGCTATATTACCAGTTCAACTCATTTATTTTTATATCAAATTATTTTTGTAAATTGCACAAGTAAATCTTATATCAAAATAGTTTTATTTCTAATCACAAGAGTTTCTGCGACAAACCCTGGGTTAATTGCAAGAGGCGATAAGAAAACAGATTAAATAAAAATTTTCAGCCAAATTTGTATAGAAGATATTCTAAATCATAGTAATAAATCAAGATAAGCTACTTACAATACATTACTACCATTTAATCGTAATAAAAAAAATAGTATGAGATGGTAATGGAAATATTGCGAGATTATGATATTTATAAACAGAAATTTGTCGTTAATTACAGAATATTATATGATAAAAGAAACGAATTGTTTTTAGTTCAACGGACTATTCTTATGATGTTTCAGCTGCCTCTAGCTTCTGTTGAAGATGATCCTTCGTCTCGTTGAATTTTTAACCATTCAACAAATTCATCAAGCATTACTGGCCCTAAAAGAATCATATATTATATGTACAATAACGTATGAATTCTGTAAATGTAAGATAATCTACTATGTTTTTATTAAAATCAATATAAACAGTCTTCTCTTATGCACTTACACGCTCCATCTAAATCATAATTAGATAAGTCATGATTGATTGTACGTGAAAATTCTAATATGTTGCACCATTGATCTTTATTAATCACTTTGTACTTTGATTGATCTAGGAACTGAGCAAACTGTGTAAACAGTGGCCAATGTTTTCCCAAAAGCAATTGTAACATTACTCTTGCTGTGTCCATGTCCATGCTACGTTGATCTTTGTCCTATAAAAAATTCGAGCAAAATAATCAGAAGCAACGGACAAATTTGATGCTCGTTACATTCGTACACGTAAATCTGAATATTATAATATAGATGATATAGATAATATCGCACATACTCTAGCGAAATCGTAAGCATATCTATAAATTCCCTTAAATGTGTATGGGTCGTTTAGTTGATTCCTTAGGTACTCGAGTTTCTGTTGTATTTTACTAATCGAGTCGCATTGAAGCTCCGAGAAACCTTTAAGCCATTCACTCAATGTGAAGAAGCCCATTTGGCGAGCATTCATTCTATATGCAAGAACGAGCATTACTACATTTTCAGGTTCTACACCAATATCTTCACAAAACTTTTCCATCCCCTCGGGTCCGAGAGTGTCTGTATCATCTGGCGAGGTATATTCTCTAAACCAGGTGATACAACGTTTTTGGGAGAACATTGATGCATTGGATACATCATCAGATTTTGTGTATCGTCTCGCACTGCAACAATATGATTCATATATTAGAAAAAAAAATTAAAAATTCTTTTTATTTAATTCAATAATATTGTATGTGATAATTAAAAAAGTATATTATATCAAAAAGGACTTTTAATATTAATTTTTCTTATTTTACAATGTAACGATATTATTATAATTTAATAATATTTATATTTATATACTGTTATAATAAAATATGATTTCAAACCTAGAGGTATGCCTTAACCGTTTTGAAGGATGCCTAGGTAAACTCTCTTCATGTGCACCAGATACTGACATATCAATAGGAGTATGATTGTGATTTGTGCTGGAAGGTCCTCTTCGCTTGCTACGTGGCATCCCTCTCTTCACTAAAATAAAAGTTTATATTTTTACATAAGTCACGTTCTTTTTTTAAATTAATGTTTAAGAAAGTGAAGCCTCATTATTTGTAAGAAAAAATTTCAGAACGAACATATTCTCAGGAAAATTTTCGAAATAGTACATGTAACGTATACTATTATATCAAATAAAATTTTCCTCGGAGAAAACGCTGTGAAATGTAATCTAAATACTTCTTGATAACAATATATCTGCTTATAAAGTTAACAAATATTTTAACACAACGAAATTATTCTTGTGTGTATGCGCGCGCGCGTGTGCGTGCGTGTGCGTGTGTGTGTGTGTGTGTGTGTGTGGGTGGTACGGAGTGTCCTGCAACTACCGAATCACCTTTTAAAAGCGTGTTCCTAAGATAATTTTAAATCTAAAATTCTTATACTAAATGTTAAGATTATAATAGTTTTTAAATTAATAGCGATTAAAGTTCTCTAATCAAATAACTGAACATTTTGCGGGTATGATATTTCAGGGCATGATGATATGACAAGTGATGGAGGTGTACTCCGTTGGAGCCCTTTTAGCAACTTTAAGATTACCATATAAATATGCATGATACTTTTATTAAAAAATTATTCTTGTTTCTATACGGAATCTATTTGTACATTACGTATGCATAATTAATATCGGAATGTATCACAAAATATCAATTTAGTAGAGATATTACAAGTAGAGAAGTGTCAAAATAAATTCATAATCAAGTTCATTTATATGGTAATTTTTGTAATAATATCAGTAGATAAACTTTACTAACTATAATATTTTTGTCTTAAAGTTATTTACTACAAGTGGCCTTGGCAATGCATGAGCAGTGCAAGAAAATACCTCTTTGATCTGGGCAGTTTCATACTGGGCAGTATTATACTGCGCGCTTACATTTGGTGATAGGTCGGACGGATATATACTTATTCGGCGATTTTTAGAAATGAATATCTCGTTAACTGTTGCAAAAATTGCAAAATGATACAAAACTTGTCGATTTAATTTAGTTCACTCTACCTATCCATGAATGATGCTACACCTAACATTAAATACTCTGTATATATTAAAAATAATTTTGTTATATACACTAAAAAATATATTACATATATTTAATAAATATCTATTCTATACATACACACACACACACACACACACACACACATACACACACACACACACACACACATTAGGTGTAGTAAAAAGAAATCCATTATTTTTCCAATAGATGGCTTTAGTAATCTGTATCTCGTCTACGCGTGATACAGATTACTAAAGCCATCTATTGGAAAAATAATGGATTTCTTTTTACTACACCTAATTATATATATATATATATATATATACACATATTAAATACATACAATATATTATATTTACCAAGTAAACAAATTGTTGGCATCATGCAAATTGGAAGAAACGATCTAGCTTAACGATTGAAAAGAATTTAGCAATTGATTATCATCAATCATATCTGCATTAAGTTCGCTAATGAAGTCGATATAAACTAATAGAAATGTATATAGAGCAAAATCTGCATTCGATAAATCCTATGCAGTATCGGTCATAAATCTGCATCGAATTATGTAGCAAATATATCGAAGTCTGCTCGATTTCTGTCATTAATATGCTGTTAGTCTAGGGTTTACAACCTTTTACAACTTTGCTTTAAGAAGTAAAACGATGTAAAATCATAAGAATTGATCACAGTCGATTATTTTTTTCATATTTGACTAATTGGTAATTGGTCAATTTTTTAGCAATATTGTGATGTAGATCACATATTTCATAGTTTTATAATAAGAGTCAAGAGACAATCGTGCCATGTACAGCCAATAACGTATACAACCAATATACGTTGATGTATGTATATCACTGGTTGTTATATAACCAATCAAAAATCGTTATTTATTGTTTTATCTTTAATATTTTGTTGACAAATGTTGCTACATTATTATTTGCGTTTTATTAAACCAGCACATTAGGTCTGTTTTTTAAAATAAATATATTAGTATGTACTGTTTTGAAATAAAAAATATATGTTTGAAATTTAGCGAAAACGATAAGAGAAGTTCTAATACACAGTTCAGACTTAATAATTTTTTTAAGGATTCTTCATAAAATTTTTCAGGATTTTTATGTAAATTTTAAAATTTTTCAAAATTTCTATATAATTTTATAACTTTTTAGAAATGTTCTCAGATTTTTTTATACGAATTGCAATACTTTTCAGAAGTACTGAGAAAAT
This sequence comes from Acromyrmex echinatior, assembly GCF_024713525.1. Classification (NCBI taxonomy): domain Eukaryota; kingdom Metazoa; phylum Arthropoda; class Insecta; order Hymenoptera; family Formicidae; genus Acromyrmex; species Acromyrmex echinatior. Next base: position 7,937,115 of record NC_141852.1, read on the forward strand.
TTACATTTTTTCTAGACTTAATTTATGTAAATTTTGAAATATTCTCATACTAATTTAAAAAAAAAACTTATAAAATCCAGAAAAGTTTAAGGCTCTTAAGTAATTACAGCCGTATTGAATCATGAAGACGTCAGAAGCGAAAAATGACAAGTTCATTTTTATTACGAAGCCATTTGTAAATGAAGACAATTTGGATAAAACAAAATGATGAAATCGTTTTAAAACATTTATAAAAATAGACCAAAACTATCCCGCATATATCCCATATATCCCGCATGACAATCAGTCAAATAATCATAAAAAGTGATAAAAGGCTCATATAAGTAAAAAAATAGGTTACGCATGCGCATTGAATAAAATCATTTCACATGTCTTTTATCACTTTTTTTTATTCACGATTATTTAGTGACTGTCAGAGAGGATAAACATAACTTTCGTCCATTTTTACAATTGCTTTAAAGTGTCTTGATTTACAACTGGCATAATAAAAATTAACGTGTCATTGCTCGTTTCGTTTCTGACGTCACGATTCAATATGGTTGTGATGACTACTCAGGCGCCTTAAGAAATCTTCATAAACTTAAAATATTACAAATTCTTAACACTGAGATATTATAAGAATTTTTTTTCATTAAGAAATGCAACAATAAAACAAACCTATTACACATACCAGACATCGAATCAGTAATCTTTTTATAAGGGGGTAGGTTCATGTTGTTTTAAAACTAAGTTAAGTTAAAATTAAATTAATGGCTATAAAATTAATTTAGTTAAGTTAAAAGTTGAATAAACAAAAAACCCAAAGTTATGTTAAGATTTTTTTTAATGTAATTGAAGTCAAGTAAAGTTAATTTTGAAAAACATTTTTATTAAATAAAAGTATTTTAACCTTTTTAAAATCAGATTACTTTAAATAACAAAACAATTACAAAACAATTATAGATAATTGAATATATTTAATATTTTATTCGTGAATTATATGGAATAACAAAGATATTTCTCTTACATAATAAAAATTGATTTTTAATACCTTAAAATAGGTAATTTCATATTTTAATATTTATGTAACAAAAGAAAAATAAATATAATTTTTTAAAATATAAACAATCTTGTTGACCATGGTTGCACAGTTTTTGAAAATTATACATGAATAAACAGTTTTTATTCTATCACTCATTAGATGTAAAGAAAATAATAGCATGATGTAATAGCATTGATAGCGTTTTCTAAATGTAGATCCAACTCACGTTTATCCTTGGACATTAGGAATGATGTGTCTATCACATAATTACTGAGCTTTTTTAAACTAATTTTTTAATATTTAAGATTTTATTTTAAAAAATACTGGCTTTAAAAAATTCTAAAGATACTAATTTATACAGATAAAGAAATTTAAGTTAAAAAGTAAAAAATTAATAAATTAAAATTAAAAAATAACTAAATTAAATTAAAAATTAATTCATTTGAAATTAAATTATTTTAACTTTTCATTTAATTTTTAACTTATTAATTAGTTACTATTCAACCTTGCTTTTTATCGACAAAGAATAGATGAAATGGGTTGATTTTTATTTAAAAAATATAACATAAATTTTATATATATATATATAAAGAGAGAGAGAGAGAGAGTTTTATAAATTTGAATCGTAAATATTCTAGTTTTATTTGTCTAAAGCCATGAAAAAATATTCAGTGTATCTTAAAAAAATCGAAATAAGTTTTTTCTTATAACAACAAACAGAAATTTACTTATTTTACCTCCATCCTTTCACCTTTGTAGCAGACACTTTACAAAATCTATTTTTAACAACTATGACTGTTTTGTGTGTGTACATATATATATATATATATATATATATATATATATGTATATGTATGTCGCACAGAAAGTTTAAAATGAAGGCCAATCGCTCAGGATTTCAGGAGGTGATTCAGGAATAAGAATAAAAAAGTTGATATAAAGAATAAAAATTGATATAGGCCTATGCGTTAATCTGAAAGATCCTGAGATCTCTTCCAAGAGATATTAAGCAAGCTGCTACTTTCACGTGGGAGGTAGAGTTCCATGTAGAAACATTAGTGAAGAGGGCTGGATATTGCTAAGCAAGACAATAACCCGCAACTTTTGACTCTTTAATCATGTTAAAATCCCCATAAAAACTATCTTTCCTTGAATTTGAAATTGCTTTACTTTTAAATTTTTAACAAAAAAATTTAAAAGTAAAGCAATTTCAAATTTTAACACATAGGTAATGATAATTAAAAAACAAACGTATTTCCGGATTTATGTTCATATCAACTTTTTTCTTTTTTTTTCTTTTTTTCTTTTCTGGGATTTCCAATTATCTCCTGAGCGCCTTTTTATTTTTTAAACACCTCTGCGTATGTATGCACACGTGTATATATAATAAATCAGCTATTTAGAAAATATGTATGTATGTGCTACAATAACGATATAATTCAAAAAACAAAGTTTTCAGAAAATAAGTTTTAATGCTTTGAATCAGCAAAATTTTTTGTAATATTAATTTTGAATTGTTCATTTTACTTGAATGATCAATTTTAGTATAACAATTAATTTTAATGTAGCAATATAATAAACTCTTACCATACAAGATACAATTTGATGCCTTATTCAAACATGGGTCACTAGAATCCATCCGTTTTTTCACTTATTCAAAATGATTAAAAAAAATCTCTAAACATTCACCAACATACTTTCAATCTTCTAGAATAAATATTGAAACTTTAGAAAATAATAAAATGTAGTACAATTTTCAATTACTGAAAGACTCAAAGAAACATACACGAACAAGAATCGCTTGGTTATTAATGACCAGACCTTGTACGATAAGGGTTATAGAAGAATAAAAATATATTCTTTCTTTTTTCTTATATTTCCATAATTTTTTTGTAAGCAAATATAAAAATAAAAATTAATTTTTTAATTATGTCGATATTATAGCGATGTACACATATATATATTTTTTTAATAGTTGATTTATTATATAAATCTTACCAATAAGTAAGTATACTTGTTTAATACAAGTGTTTAAGCTAGAAAAAAATATAAATCTATTTAGAGAGCTTTCATGTCAACATGATAAGATCGTGGACTTAAAGCTTGTTTGACTTTGTTGACTGTAAAAACAAATTTATGAGACTCGTGGACTATAGATTCCAAATTGATAAAATGTAATACTCAAAAAGTTTGCATATTATATATTACTTACGAATGGGAGTTGTAGAATAATAACAAATTTACGCGAAGCAGAAGCCACCGAGAAGAGAACGTGTTAAAAAGAACGTGACAATGAGAACGCGCGCGCGTCTGTGTGATGTTGCATGCGCACGTAGGCGTATTTATGTGTATATGTAATATCTCATCGTATTGCAAATGTATATATCCGCATATTTCGCAAATAATAAACGAGTAATAACAAGAAAGTCGATGCCTGCAATAAAAGACGTCGACATTTCAAGAAGCGATAAGCGTGACAGAAAATGCAATACGAAAGATCGACATCGATGTGCGAGGTGCATGAGACCAGGGTACCGCGAAAACGAGCATCCCGCGACCGAGAAAATTAATAGATAACGCTTACCACGCGGCGAGGACGTTCGTTATCAGACGACTCAGCCCTGTCTTCACAATCTATGGTTACCTAAAGATTAAAGGTTACCGACAAATTCATGAATGAATTTCATTGACGAATCTCTTGGTAATCTTTAATCTTTAGATAATATTGTGAAAACGGACCTTGGGATTTCGAAGCAGAAGGTAGCCGCGAGAACAACGTAACTGGACTTTTTTTTTCGACGTCGTTAAACTGACATGAACTGCACGCGCGCGCGCGCGCGCGGGCGTACACATACATAACATACACACTTTTTTCTTCTTTTTCTCGATGCTTGAGACAGAGAAAGAGAGCGTGTAATCGAGTGAGTTATGATATGATCGAGTGAGCGATTAAGATGTGAGGTTAAGATCGCCAATTAAAATCACGCCAATCATGGGTTCTACCCGAGGAAATTCGGCGTGACGGCATAGTCAAGAAAAATACGCGTGCATCATTCTATTAACGCTCGCTCAATTGGGATCTCAAAAGACACAGAACTTGCCAAACACGAAAATAAGAACTGCCCTCTCAATCTTGCGTTGCGTGTGAGCGAATCGTATTGAGTCACATCGTAATATTAGATGTAAAATTTTTTCGTCTCACGTCGGCGACTTCGGTCGTTCTTTCGAATGACGATCGCAAGGTGTCGCAAAACGACCTGCGAGTCACACGCGTCGTCCTTACCTTCCTCGACAAATCACTAGAAAAGTTATTCTCCGGAGAAGTTTCGCTCCGTCGTGTCACTTCGTTACTAATGAGACACCACGCTAACCACGCATCAAGATCATCGAAATTTTACGTCCGAACTGTCGTGGGATGTGCGAACGGTATCGATCATAGTGCCATTGACAGTATATACGCTCGATTCATCGATTGATTTGAATCAAGTCTTGATATTATACTTCAAATATCACACGTTGTGAAATCTTCTTGAACACACAGTCGGTTTTATTTCATTTCAATACCATTTTCATACTTCATAGACGGCATGCCTTTCCCCCACCTTTCTTACCTTAACAGGGGTGCCAATCATGCAAAAACCTTTTTCACTAGGTTAAAGGCCATACATAGAAAACTTAAGACGTAATATTCATGGCGTGGTCCCATGGTGCGGAATTGGCGGAACATTCGATTAGTCATAGCCACAGATGTCTATACTAGTACTATATTGCTAACTTCGATTAATGGCTTTTATACACAGAACGCAATAAAGCTTGTCGCGCGACGAAAGTTGTCCGCATTAATCTAACCGCAATAATTCTATGTTTTAAAGTTGGCTTCACCTTGCAAAATTTCTAGAAATGATGTAATATTACTTCTGCCGCGCGGTAAAAGTTGGATTAAGTTCAACTTTTATCACACGGTGAAAATTATATATTGAGTCATCTAAAAAGTATCCGCGGTTTTTTATCACTAAATGTGTGTTGATGGTCATATATCTAGTGACAAAGTACCGATACTTTTTAGATGACCCAATACTTATTACTTCCAAACAAACGAGACGCTGATTGGCTATCGCGCCAACGCTTGCCGCGCGACGGAAGTTGACGTGATAGTCAATCAACGTCTCGCTTGCTCAGAAATAATAGATATATAATTTCACCGCGTGACGGAAATAGTATTGCATCATTAGGTGCGTTCGGCAATGTAAATCTGAGATGCGAGCTAGCAGATTTGGCGAGCTTGATCACGTGATCATCGAGCAATCAGAGTGCCAAAAATTAATTCCGAACGCTATAAAACTGTAAACTATCCTTTAATATTAGATTAAAAAATAAAATTAGTTATTTTTATGAATAAATAAAAAATACTCTATTAATTGAAAATGTCTTTCGCTCTACTAGAAACTGATAATAGTTACAGTGCAATATGGCATCGCTTAAAGAAGCACAACGCGTCGAAATATTCGATCCAGGAAATAAAAAAATATATTGTACACTTGTAAGATTGTTTGGAGAATGCGAGTAGTTTGAAATCTCGCGGGAAAATGAAAATCGAGGTAACGAGGGAAACTTCCTTAAAGAAAAGTCTCTAGAGTGTTCTCGTTATTTTCTCCACGTCGTCAAGGTGTATGTGTCACGTCCAGGTGGAGGATAAACAGTACTGACATTCGTTCTAGATGAATTCTACACTTTATTTCCATCTACAAGGAACGTCTTGTCCATTGCTTGAAATACTTTTCTTCCACAAATAGCCCGTATGAGCACGCTGGGGGGGAGATAGGGCAATCAACCACACAGTTGGTTACATTATTATTCGCGGTTCTTACAACTAACGCCATCGTCGGATTATAGCCAAACTAGCCAACTTACAAGAGCAAGCTCTAGTCGCTTTCCTTCATATCGGGTCATCTAAAAAGTATCCGCGATTTTTTGTCACTAGATGTGTGTTGATAGTCATATATCTAGTGACGAAATACTGCGGATACTTTTTAGATGACCCAATATTTAACTGCAAAAGATGTACATATTCATTTTACCGAAACTTAAATTCCATATCTGAATATTCATTAACTAATGTGTTTATACAGTATTTAACACGAAATCAAACTGCTTGAATTGGTGATCCCATTGTAAGAAATTCACTAGATATACACACAACAGAGATATCAACAGCGTCAGGGCTGTGTGGCTCAATGGCAGAACGAAAGTCTACTAACTCGGAGGAGAGAACAGGCCTGAGAGAAGCGTCCTGATTTTTCTCTCTTGTCGTCAATCGTTTATACCATAATTAGTTCATCTTCTTCAGAAGAAAGACTATCGCTGCTGTTTTCGTTCGAAATTTATTGACAATTTAGTAGTTTATTCATGTCTGTTTACAGTCTACTGCCAGTCTGCTACAAAGCCGTTCCGAAATATGACGTTACAATAGTGCTGACAGTACCCCAGTAATTTTGGAACGGCTGTGGCACTGTTGTGATGTCATGATGGTTGCACTGCCAGTAAAAAGGGAAAACACACCCATTGATGTTGCTTTCTAGCGGTAAAATAATAAAGTAACTGCGGCTGTGTTATGTTTCACGCATGCTGCATTATTTATCCTTGTTATTCACCGAATATTAAACGAGGCTAAATGATACATTATGCGTGGAACATTATGCAGCCTGTGTGTAATATTGCTGCTGGATACCGTGACGAGAATAATAGTTGCTTTCTATTTACATCGATTCTCAGATAATTCTCACTTGTGATATCATAACTCAGTTGAATGCGTGTTCCTTTTACATTCTGACAAGTGAGATTTAATTGAGTTTTTGCCTATAATCTGCACAAGATCGTATGTTTTAGTGAATTTCGTAAACTCACTTTAAAAGTCAGGTTCAAACCTGTGTTGTCTGTGATAACTTTTTATCAAAGCAAATAATGTGACATCATTAATCTGAATATGAAATATTCAACTCATTTTAAACTCAGTTTCACTCGTGTGCAAATGGAAAGCAACTAATATTGCACATACGAAATTTTATATTTTTCTAAAATAAAACATCAACAATACTACATTATGTTGCAATCGGTTGTAGCAATAAAAGCTATATAAAAAACTAAGGAACAAATTAATCAAGAGCAAAATGTCGAAATAAGTTTTCATCGGTACATATTTATAACATACCTGTATACAATCCAAATAAAGATTCAATATAAAATAAATAATAAAAAAGAGGCAACGAACCAATAAGTCACTTTAATGCTAACTCGGAAATAATGTGAAATTAAATTTCATATAATTGAATAAATGACCTACACAAGATCATTATCAATGTCACCGATAATTACGAATAAAATTAAAATCGTATAAAAATTAAAATTCTAATAATATCTAAAGCCATGTTAAAATAGTATTATTAATATAAAATTCGTATTATATATTTTATATTGAAAATGTTTAACATGATTTTGGATTTTATTAGAATTTTTATACGACCTTAATTGTTACTACCTGCAATTACTAGTTCTTTGTAATTATGATCTTGTATACAGGTCAAAATGTTTATTCAATTATATAAAATTTAATTTAATTATTTCTGGTTTAGCATTAAAATAACTTGGCTCATATCTCCTTTTTTAATTACTTGATTTGTAAACATTTAACGGCTGTGTGCAATTGAAATTAATTTTCGATTTATATTAAAAGAAGTAATTAAAAAATATATATATTCATTATTTCTTTTAATATAAATAGAAAATTATTTTTAATGTTGTACATAACCGTTGAATTAATTTTGCTTTACACAAAATTCTATTTTTATGCACTGGAAATACAAATGATATCGTAATAAATACAGGGTCCATTATGAAAGTAATGCGCATGATTTTATTGTGACGCGAATATCCATCGCAGCGGGGTAAAATGGGTCGGGAAATGTGGTGGGGGGTCTGCCCTTCCAAGGCAGCCGATCGCCAGTTTGCTCCGAGCAGTCTGAGTGGAAAGACGTGCCTCTGCGAGAAGTGTGTTTTTCGACTTTGTAACACGGCGCGATGGAGCGTTCGCTTGAACAGCGATACGCCATTTAGTTTTGCGTGCGACTTGGAAAGAATGCAACCGAAACATTCCAGATGCTTCAAGAGGCCTTCAAGAACGACTGCATTTCAAGGTCACAGTCCGGGAGGTGGCACAAGGCGTTCAAGGAAGGCCGGGAGGAGGTCGCCGACGAACCCCGTTCTGGACGCCCAACAACGACCAGAACCGACGAAAACGTGAATCGTGTGTGCGAAATTTTGCGTTCCGACCATCGATTGAGCATCCAGTACATCGCTGACATCCTAAACATGTTCACATTTGCGATACATGGGATAGTGACGGAGAATCTGCAAATGCGCAAGGTCTGCGCGAAGCTTGTGCCGAAAATGTTGAAGACTAGAAAGAACTTCGAGTTTCGCGCTGTCAAGAATTGTTGGATTTGATTCAAAATGAACCGGACTTTCTTAACTCTGTCGTAACCGGAGACGAATCTTGGATGTTCGAGTACGACCCAGAATCGAAAAGGCAGAGCAGCAAGTGGCATCATCACTCAAAATCATCCCCCCGCCCCCAAAAAGCGCGAATGAGCAAGTCTCGCATCAAAACGATGCTCATTGTCTTTTTTGACGTCCGAGGAATCGTCCATTTTGAGTTTGTACCGCAGGGAGAAATTGTCAACTCAGCTTTCTACCTGGAGGTGCTCAAGAGATTGAAACGTCGGGTCGCGCACGTGAGGGCTGACATCAAAGACGCGATCAAGCTCCACCATGACAATGCCCCCAGCCACACGGCCTTCATCGTTGCCAACTACCTGGCCCGGAGCAACACCCCGGTGGTCCCCCCAGCTTCCTTACAGTCCCGACTTGGCTCCGTGCGACTTTTTTTTGTTTCCCCGTCTGAAGAGAGAGCTGAAAGGAAAGCATTGGGAGTCCGTGGAAAACATCCAAAAGCATGTTACGTTCCTAAGAGACATTCCCGTCGAAGAGTTTCAGCGTGCCTTCCAAACGTGGCAGACACGTCTCCGCAAGTGTATTGATTCAGGGGGAGAGTATTTTGAAGAATTTTTAGCATTTGTACCGCTACGATCAATAAATATATTTTTCCCAGAAAATGCGCATTACTTTTATAATGGACCCTGTATATCGATTTTCAAATAAAGCGCTAAAATATCGCCAGACAAGATGACTGACCTCCTCCCGCCGTACGGATCTCAGTCCCCTGGCCCATAAGCTTTACGTTCCGTCCAAAGAATTCTGTATCTTGAAACAAGGAAAAAATTACAAAAGTGAACGTGTTTGAGATCGGTAATTCGAAAGAAAAGCAAGAATTCTTTCAGTCGACCGACATTAATTGTCATTGAACGCATGCATAAATTGAGCTCGTGATTTCATCTCGAGCATGATCTTAATCCTCGTTAAAATCATCGAATTCGTCGTTCTTTGTTCTTTTTAAAAACAATTCGTTACACGCAAACAAGTTGTCGTTACCGGCAACGGACAATCGAAAGTTCTAGAACGATTCAATTCGCGCACGCGAGCGCCGCGCTCCGACGAATACGTCACGCGCTGTCACCAATCCCACGCACGGATTTTCTGTCGCGCATCACTGTTACGTTGAACGTCGCTAGAAAAGAATCCAAAGCGCCAATCAATTTTGTACACCTAATGCCACGTAATAATTACGATTGTGGCAAATTTTTATTGGATTTTTCCCAAAAAAGAAAGCTCAGGCCAAAAGCAATAAATGCTTCGATCTCGCCGTCTTCCTTCTTACTTCGAAAAAGTTCTTAGAGTTCTTAGAGTTATAATCTCGCTTCGTAAAATCGCCGTGCTAACCGCTTAGTGAAATCGCTATAAAACGAATCTTTCGAGAAGTGCCGAGAAAATCGCCGAGAATTTTCATCACCGTGATTCCAAATTGTATTGGAAAAGGTGACCGCATTTAATATTCTGTTAATCTAATATTTAATTAATTATATTTTTTGACTTTGTGACTGTGCATATTAAAGAAAATTCTTTTGTTAAATTACAAAGAAACGAAGTTCTCTTTACTGTCGCTTATCATATCAACCGTGTGCCTTTTTCTCACTCGAATCTTTCGCGCGGTGCGCTCTCGCACAGAACGAATTTACTAAAATATTGATAATTTCATTGGTCAACACCTAGTAAATTTGCATACTTTTATAATTTTCACCTTATTTGAAGATACAGAATCGACGCTCAGATATTCATACATCCATGATTTGATATTTGTTTAAAGCGAGAAAAAGAGTTCTAGAACAGTCTAGTGCAAGAAACAGAACAGATCACATAACATAGAATTATTGGCCGCCGTGCGGTAAGCATTACCGCATTTTGTGTGCAGGAGCCATATACAATAAATACTGTCCCTAGATTTATAAGAGAAGCTGGAGAGAGGCTTGCTCACAATCCAATTACGCACAAGCAATCTAATCACAGCACTCACAGCAATCTAATCACAGCACTCGAAAAAAATAAAAAAAATTTTCTAGGCAGAAGTCACGGTGACTGGCGGTGGGCAATTGTTACAGTGAATCACTCCCGAATCGCGACTAGTGTTAAGTGTTTGATTGGTCATTGCAATCACATAACTTAGTAACTAATCATGAACTGATTTGTGTATTAAAAATGGCTGCTTAATGGATTTGGTGGATTTCATAGTCCGTCTTACAAACGACGCCATTTTTAATACTTCTTCTAATACTTTTTAATACTTTCACAATAAGTCAACCACACTTCTCTGATAAATCTAGGACTCTAATATAAGCCGTGTTCCGATATGCACTGCCAAGGTCTATATCATAGTATAAGTACATACAATATGGACACTCAGCGTCGGCATCTTTGATGTAGTTGATTCCAGGTGTCATTCACATGACTCACTGCCATGTCGTAGGTTGGAAAGACGCTTATAAATTTAAGTTTTTACAAAGCTACAGAATGATTTTTCTAAAAAAAGACATAATTCAGTCGTGTCATGAAAATTGTTTAATTAAGCGAGTATATTTTTAAATCAGAATTATATAATAATATAATGTTAACGAACTCATTAAATAAAAATAATATTCACATTAATAATAATATTAAACAGTAATAAGTAAATTAAAAATAATAATTGATTAAATACTACATGAAAATTGTAATTGATTAATTATGTATAAAAAATAATATATTGTATGAAAATTGTAATTAAATGTAAAGTTATAATTTAATAATATACGTACATGCACGCACATACTTTATTACGAGAATATTTTATCGTATACAAATGTAACAATCTATACAATATAGCGCTTGATTTAATTTGATTTAATTTTTTAGTAAAACTTAATTTTATTTTTTTTACCCTTTGCCATACTTTTCTCTTTCAAATTAAAACAAAATTAAGCTTTGTACATACTACGGTTCTTGTGTTATTCATGTTTGGCCCGATTTCCTTACCACGAGTCTCACACGATATTATAGGCGAAAGGGTTAATTATATTTTATAAGGAGATCCACCTAATCTAATCTAACGTGTAATTTCAACTTGCTGAAAGAAGCCACATTCCTGGTTGGAAATCGACGCATGCACATTAAAAATTGGGGACCACATAAAAAGTTCAGTGTCTATACTGTATGTATTTATATTGTACTATGCCTATATTCTGTAACTATTTACATGCTTACCGACAGTTGTCGGTATCGTTGCGCAAATATTTTATATGATGAAAAAGCTGGACCCCTATTTTTGAAAAAAGTGTAGCATACGAAAAATTAAGCAAATATTGTACTATAGTATGCATTACTATAGCATTTCCCTAGTTTTGCGTACGCGATACTTTTCAAGAATAGGGGGCCCAGGGTACCTATTATGGAACATGTCAGAATGAATTCCGATCGGAATTATTCCGTTTTCCTTAGAAAACACAATAGAGATCTAGGAAATAATTGAATAATTCCGATCGGAATCCATTCCGATCTTGGGATCGATTCTGTATCTTCAAACAAGGTAAAAATTACAAACGAGCAAACTTACTAGGTATTAACCAATGAAATTATCAGTATTCTAGTAAATTCGCTCACTTTTGTAATTTTCACCTCGTTTCAAGGAGGTCAATCCTCTGTATTTTCAAAAACAAAGTGAAAATTATAAGTGAGCAAATTTACTAAGTGTTAGCCAATGAAATTATCAGGGGATCGATTTTGTATTTTGAAACGAGATGAAAATTACAAAGTGAGCAAATTACTAGAATACTGATAATTTCGTTGGTCAACATCTAATACAATACATTTGCTCGCTTTTGTAATTTTCACCTTGTTTCAGAATTGAAGAAACAGAATTGATTTCCTTGTTCCGTGATAGGTCCAGTACTGAAATCTATAGTTCACGTTACATATACTGTAGATTTTCACTATTAGCAGTGTATACTCCTTTAAACTAGGCTAATGTTAAATGTAGTCATAAACCTGAACTTAAAGGTGCATTTTCATGAGCTGCTCAAATTGGTCGTTTCACCGACAAAAAGGTCATGTGAGTACTTCTTATTTTTTTCAGACGTGCCAAAAGGTTTGCTGCAAACCTTTTAGCACCTCTGAAGAAAATACTCGTGAAAGCTTCAAAAATGTCAAAAAAAAAAAAAAATTGTTATTATATAAATCTCTCATAAATCTTTCCTTTTGTACAAAAATATAATCGCAACTATACTCGTGAATATTTTATACATCAATATAAATGCATTAATAACTTCGATAAGCATATTCATATATTAATTTTATAAGAAACTGAAAGTTACTGGAAGTAGCAAGTTCCCCAAGCTCTGGTTCCTTCAGAAGCATATCAATGTGTGGCAAAAATTCATCTACTTTTCCACCTAAAAATAGTAAAAATGCATTAATTTAAATTAAAAATCTCATTCTTTCAATGAATTGGGGAGCGTTTATATTAGCCGTAACCGCACGCCGCATGCCGTAATCTGTAAGAGTTGATCAATCACAATCAAGTATTCCTCTCTCATCCGATAAAAAAGGGAACAATGGGAAGATGATTGGTCAATTTTTACAGATTACGGCATATGATTACAGCCAATATAAACGCTCCCTTAAATGTCTACAATGGACAGTAGCAGTAGTAGTAAGACACATCAGGAGTAAGCTGATTTTCCAATATAATATGGCGTAAAATAAATTCGTAAGTGACTGAAATCCATTTCCTACATTCTACTCTCTTGTTGCGTACGAATTTACTCTGACTCCTATTATACCGAAAAATCAGCTTACCCCTGACGTGTCTTACAGCATTATCACTACTGCTACTGCTCATTGTAGACGACGCTTTACTTCTTAATGTTTCTTTGAATATACTTACCCATAAAGTACGTAAGATCCATTAACTTGAAAAGTAGCGTCTCCTGAACTTGTTGCTCAGGATTCTTTTCCACGTTGTCCCACTGATTTCGCCGAGCTGCGCGCGCCCATATTTGTAATCTCAGCGATGATTTATCCTCTTCATGTTCTACATAGTCAAGCAAATCGAAGGCCTTCTTGAAATCGTACTCATTGGCGATAACGTTGTCATTCGAGGTGTACAGCATAATTAATTCTCGTGGTGTGAGCACCCGCAGCTTCTTAATATCATAGCCATATGTTGTGAGTACTTGTGTCGGCAGATCTTCCTGGTAAGCTATGAGCATTAATTCGTTGTCAATTGTTTTCACGCAGTCCACTACTTTATCTTCAGATTCGTCTGATGCGAGTAGAGCCAATTTGGCCAACGATAGCATCGACTTTTTACGAGTGACTAGTTCGGATTCTTGAACCGCCAAGGTATGAAGCGTGTTGGCAGCAAATCGCAGCTCGTCAGTCAACGCAGCTTGCACCCAGGACAGAGTAGGATGCTCTGACAGCTTTTCTGTTAGCTCTGCAGTAGCCCCGCGTCTGCATCTCTCAACCAGTTGACCCTGACGTCCGTCTTTCACATACCAAGAGAATAAGAAGCCAGCGAAATCTTGAACCGCAAATTTTTCGATGTATCCATCTAGTCGATTCTTATTGTCGGTTAATTCGCAAATCTGTACGAGCGAAGGAAAGTCACAATATTTCTCAGCAAGCATTGCAGCATTATCATATTGTTCTTCTTTTATCAGCGGTTGTATCAAATTAGCGCGCTCTGTCTCATATTGCTTTAGAAGAACCTCGAATTTTTCTGTGCCACGAATGCTCTCTAAATGACATTTTCTTCCATCCAATATTAAATCAATCAGACTAACCAATTGCTCATACAGTTCGTTCCTCACAGTGGAGTCGCCGGTTCCTGTTATACCGTGTTTGATGGTGATACTCTGTATTGTATTAAGACAGCTTCTCAAGCCATCCTTACCCGGCGCAGCCGTCCAAGGGAGATATTCTGTTATTTCGTTGGAAAACTTGGCAGGGACAAAGCGTTCAGCATTGTACTGACGATACTTTACTACCTCGTATAATACAGTCAATAAAATAGTATTGACTTGCATGATGTATTGTCCAACTTGTTGCAAAGGTCTTTCAGACTGCGTAACTTCATACGCCTTCTCTACCAATATTGGTAGGAATAGATGCACTGTGCTTACCTCACGATAGAATACATCGCACACTGTCAGCTCATCAGACACATACGCTTCTTTCTCATTCAACGTTTGGTTCACAACAGCGTCTATAATCTCTGCATATCTATTTTGTAGGCTGTATAATGTCACTGCCGCTACTATTTTCTCTGCGTATTCACCGAGCACATGGGATGTGGACATAATAGTACCCCTACACGTAACCGCACAAAACCTATTCCATAAGTTGTGCTCTTTCAAGAACATTATAAAGAGATCTAACGCTTTTTGCTTACCCTCCAGCTGATGTGGTATTTGCATAGAAGTGACCGCGTTCATCGTTATTGACAGATCTCTATGGTGAGCCCATCTCGGATCATTAGCTGGATAATCGTCGATTAGATCCTTCGCGACCTTTAAAATGAGCGTGTCAAGAGTAGCATCGATGTCCATTACCGGATCCTCCTGCAGAGGAAACAGTTGGGAGAGAATCTCATTACATTGTGCCTTATTCTGTCGAAGACTGAGGAGAAAGGCGGCACGTAATTGTGTGACTGTATCAGAACTGCAGTACATATCTTGCAACTCATCGTTACTTATAAGAGTGGAAAAGTTTTGGGCCGTTTGATTTACTTTATAGGTGTAATCCATACTCATGGTAGTGTCTGTGTATCCGGTGTTGAAATCTTGCACTGCAAAGTCCACCGGTACAATGGACACAAGACCGATACTTTTTGTGAACAATACCGGAGTCGCTGAACATATGGCACCGCCGAGTATACCGTCCTCGCTGCCTCTCACCAGATCGATCTTATCTTGCTCGACCTCAGACGCGGTGTTAACCACGAGTACATTATGCCGATTGTATATAATTGCTTCCCAACCGCACAATATAAAATGATAAGAAACTAGTCTCGACTCTATATCATTGTGATAAAATATCGGATCGATTTTCACTGGTATAAACCATTTAAATGAGTTGGCTAGTGTGGTGCCGACTAAAGGTAATAGGCCGAGTGCAAAATGAATTTGTATAGAAATATCAGCGCAATGGGCTGCCATTAAAAGGACTATTCCTTCTTCACACGTTTGCATATCAACGAACCATGTGCTCATGTTTTGAGGGCTTGATTCCCAAATTTTTCTTTGGAATGCCTGCTGAACGATATCAGTGATGTCTTCGTCAAATTCCATTTTCTCCTGTTCATTATGAGAAAAGAACCAATATTGCAAAGAAGATCCGGCAAGAATGAGAACTCTTGATCCTCTCTCGTTCAGTAATGTGCACGTAACTTTTACCAATTTCGTTTCTGTAATAGGCGACTGTGGTATCGCTCCAAAAATGAGGGAGGTCATTTTGCGACCTATACCACCAAGCCATCCTTGACTTGTTCGAAGCACTTGGCATGTAATATTGTTCTTTCCATTGTTGAATTGCGGCTGTAAGAGCGCCACTGTACATGTGGTAGTGGCTAGAATACACCCATGGCCTGGAACATGTATAAGACAATCGACTTCTTGTCCTGCAAGCTCAGCACTTGTCTCTACAGAAGATCCTTCATGTGCCACACTTGCCCAGAAACGTACCACTCCTTCTGGTGAGACTGCCATGCAACTAGGAACCTATGAACAAACGTAAATTTCATATACATATGTATAAAAGAATTGAGAAGTAATGCTTTACGATTTTCAAGATATACGTTATAAAAAATAAATAAACAGCAAACTTTATTTTTATTCAATGTAATATTCAGATTAAATTTATTATTGCTTTTAAATAATTAACTTTCGTTATTTTTTATTTTCATTAATTATTATTTTCATTTTTATACTTTTTCTCGATTCAGCAATGCTAAGTATTTTTATCTAAAAGATTTTTCTATTTAAATTAAATTTTTTCATTTTTGCTATTATCTCTTTGTGGTAACACTTGAATTGAGATAACTCAATT
Source organism: Acromyrmex echinatior (assembly GCF_024713525.1). NCBI lineage: Eukaryota > Metazoa > Arthropoda > Insecta > Hymenoptera > Formicidae > Acromyrmex > Acromyrmex echinatior. The sequence continues at coordinate 7,953,724 of NC_141852.1, forward strand.
TCGTAATATAACATTTTGAAGAATTAAATAACTACTATTACTACTACTACTACTATTATTACTATTACTACTTTGATTAGAAGAGAAAATATCTTTGAATGGATTATAATGTAATAATTTCTTTTAAAGAAAATTAAAGCTACTTGGAATGGAAAGAAAGATCCTTCAAGAATACAAAGGTATTTAGATTTCATTGTATAAAAATTAAAGATATCACGGATTATATATTCTTTATTTAATTTACTGTGGATTTAACTTGGCGATTAACTTTAAGTTGTTGCTATCAAATCTTTTATATAAATGATAGCGTCTTTCTTTTATCACAATAACAGTTTCGAATTCAGCTGTTATTTTTATCGTTACTTTAATTCCTTATTACTATGTAACTATTAAATAAATTGCATTATTTTTATATAATTGACTAGAAATACTTTATAATAAAAATTTTTGCTTAAAAATATTTTATAATAGAAATTTAAATATTGAAAAATGTTTTGTATTTTAGGTTGCATTGCCATAGTCATTGCCAATATTGAAAATCTAGTACATATTAGTACATATGTGCAATGTAAATTCAAGAGGATAACCGCTCAGAAAATAGGTGTACACCTGGGCTTTGGGACTTCAAGACTTCATCGGACTTTACTGGATTTCACGGACTGTCACGAACTTCACCGGGATTTTCCATACTTCGATGGACTTTGCTGAATTTTATTGAACTTCCAGGAATTCATGCTTTACTTCATCGGACTTCGACGGACTTTGCCAGACTTCATTGAACTTCGAACAAATTAACGGACTTCTAACAAGTTGTACACCAGAATTTAAGAGTGGTTACCCTCTCGCATAAACTATAAAGTTTTAGTATTTGCAGTGAATATTTAGAATTCGCTGTTAATAACGTCATTAATGTTTAAAAACAATGTTTAATAAAGATTTTTTTTTACTCTATGTTCCTAAATTACAATCTGAATTCTTAAAGCATATCTTAAAAAATACAAATATTAATATAAAGAATTATAAAAGATTTATTAAGTTTAAGATGATGCTAGAGGTACCAATGGAACACAACATTTTTTTGTATTTTTTATTATTATGTCTGATATGCAATATATACAGGATTTAAAAAAGTTAAAACCTTTAAAAAAAAAAACATAATTGACATAAAAAAATAACATAATTGGTATATAGTAATTATATATTGGTATAATTAAATATTAACATAAAAAATTGACATAATTGGTATAATATACTGAAACAATCTACTATCTATGTTGATAATGCATGAATACATTATAAATAAAATTAGAATAGTTTGATCTTTCATTACCTGATGACCAGGCAGCACCCAGACTGCTATACAGTCTGCTTTATGAGCTAGATCGCTTTGAGGCAGCAACAATTCACGACATTGGCTTTTAAAGGCTCTTCTCTGTTTGGAATCATGAATATTAGCTTTACATTGCCATACAAGTAATTTACGGCCATAAACAAGCCAGGCCCAACCATCCTCAGATATATTAACACTAACAGCTGTATTCCGATCTACAAATGTCAGTGCCTCTGTAACTAATACTGGCAATGGAGAACCAAAATTTTCCACTACATGATTTTGTGTCCTGCATATTACTTGTATAGATTGATTTGTACGTCCAGCTACACTAGTTGTGCTAAAGATGAAATAAAACACTATTGTATAAATGTGACATAAAGAAGCTTCCTTAAGTGCATGATTGTAATATCATATGCAAAGAAACTTACGAGCTATTTTTCTTTAGCGATTGAATGATCGACAATCGTTTTCTAGGAGAGGCTACTGTTTTTCCCAACGGACTTGTCATATTCGTACGATCCATTTTCTTAAATCAAATTTTCTTAAATCAATATTTCTATTTCAAGCTATAACTTAATCCTTTATTAAATATACGATAGAATCTTATGCTTTTATAAAACATGCAAATTTCTCTCACTATATTCGATTTAAACTAATTTACATTACTTATTTCATAGTTTTGAAACATGTGGTCTGTTTTCTATCCCTGCATTCTTGAACTCTGTTTCTTGCTTTAAACAAATATATTCAAACGTATATTTATCTCACTTTAAGTTCCAAAAGTGTACACTAGTTCAGCCACAAAAAACAAATCTTAAATTAAGTGACATAAATTAAGCCGGCAACACACACGGCTTGTTTTCCTGCTGGATTTAAAATCTTGTCACTGTATTGGCTGCCTGGAGAAGGTATATAACTTCCACCATGTTAGGCTGCGATGACAGCCATGATGTAAAGCCCGATGTCCACGATGCTAAAAATCGGTCTGAGATTTCGGACAAAGAAAAAATTAACAAATCACATTTAAATATGAATAATATGATAATATCATATGTGTCATGTCTCAGGGTCCGGCCAATTCACGATTTAACCTGAGACTATAGGTGAGATACAGAACTCGCGATTTCGCGCGCTGGAGGAGAAAGCGGCCGAGAATGTCCTCTACTGATTGGTTAGACGCGGACGTTGAATATGACGATTATAGTGGATTTAGACTCGTTCCACGGTTGCTCTTCTGTCGCTCCCAGGAATAGAGAAATACGAGAAATCTTTCTAATACTCTGGGGCACTCGGAACAGATTGTAACCGCGCGAAGCGTAATATCAAGCATGCGTTACAGGTCTTGAGCCGTTCGGAGTAGCCAAAGGATGTAATGACGCAGAATCTCGTAATAATTCTTCTTTTCGAAAGGCGATAACGCGGTGTAACGTTTGATGCATTTAATTATTCCGCTCTCTTTATGTTGATGGAACAAGGCGGACGCACAATGGCCGCGATATACGGATCAGAGGATAAAAATCGAGCATCGATAAAAGTGCGCGAAGGATAGGACACATGCTCTATGATTTATTTATGGCGAGTTTTGATTAGCGAGGTGTAGAGATTTCATTACCTTGAGATACCTCGGATGGATACTCTGCGATGTTCCCAAATACAGAGATGTGCGTCTAGGTTTCTATTGCTCCTTGGAAGGATTTGGCTGCCGATTCAAGTCACACTAAAGGATGTGCGCGCGTCACCTTTTGTTAATATTCGATAACGGTCATATTATTATTAGCGTTAGAATGAATTAATTAAGAGTATGGAGATGTCCATGGAATACACGTTCTAATAAGATTAATTAAATGTATATTTAATAATGATTCTCTTACACTAATTAAACTTTTAATAACTAATTTTACACTAGGACAGCTTTACTTCTCTAAGTTAACATAGAGATTATCTCTTATAATTAGGACTTATGATTTAAAAATTAGATTGACATTTTGAGTTAAGACGAGATTGAAATTCCTAAAAATTGAAATTGCGAGGATATCGCGTTTTACTTAGCATTATGTTTGCACACGGTATTTTTAGTAAATTAGAATGAAAGGAGACTCAATTTTCGCGCGTTCACCTTGTACGATGCGTGCTACTACTCTGCTCTTTCTTAGCTTTGCCCCGTGGACATTCCTAAAACCCCTTCCATAATCGTATTGCTAGTTCGCTCGTGGTGGATGAGATGTCAGGTGTAAATGGCTCGACGTGTTCGTGTCTTGTGCCGGTGATTCTATTAGAAATTATTCTTAGACAAAATTAAAGTTATTGCGGACATTTTAGCATCGTAGATACAAGGTCGAAGAATATCAGCCGGTATTTATTAGGTGCGCAACTAAGTTCCCGCTGTTTGTCAACAGATGGCTCCAGCAGTAAGTAAACAGTTTTATCGTGATGGTATACGAGCTCTGCCAGAAAGATGGGAAAAAATAGTAGCTAGCGATAGGCAATACTTTCAATGATTCATTTGTAACCATTTTTTCACAATAAAATTGCATTTTCATCAAAATAACAGCGAGAACTTAGTTGCGCACCTAATATATTGGATTATCTAAAAAGTATCCACGGTTTTTTGTCACTAGATGTGTGTTGATGGTCATATATCTAGTGACAAAGTACCGCGGATACTTTTTAGATGACCAAATAGTTAGATCTTACATTCGAGATTGTCTTAAGTACGGTCTTAAGAAGTCACAAGCCAATCAGAAGATAGAGCCGTATTAGCGTCTTAAGACATTGGCCGTGTTCCAAAATTTACTGCCAGTATTGAAAATTTATAGTTTACGTCATGTACACTAAAGATTTTCAGTACTGGCAATAAATTTTGGAACACAGCCATTATTTAAAACAGTCTTGAAACAAGAACGGACTATGAATATCACCAGGTGCATCATTCCCGAGGATACGCAGTAGGAGAGTAAACTATGGTCAAAATTTGATTGGTTATTTCAATACGACAGCGCTATTATACGCAGAAAAGTGCATTGAGGCCAAAATTTGATTAGCTGTTTTCAGTATTGCTGTCGCTATTATGCACAACGGCTGCGTTCAACGAACTCAACAGCTGAATGAGCTCTCGTTGTTATTGGTGTATTTTTTTGGATCATCCAATCAGCATTTTAAATCTGAAAGAATACATCAATAGCAGCGAGCGCTCACTTAACTGTTGTGTTCGTTGAACGCAGTTAATGATGCACCAAGATAGCGATCATATGACTTTTTTGCTAGAATGAAAACGTAAAAAGTGAAAATTTTTATGTATGTTCGTACATATGTACACATACGTACAAAGAATTTCCGCCCTAGGGAAAAAATTACGTGATCACTACTCAGGAAGATCAATTCTGTATCTTGAAATGAGATGAAAATTACAAAAGTGAGCGAATTTACTACAGTACTAATAATTTCATTGGTCAAATCTAGTAAATTTGCTCACTTTTGTAATTTTCATCTTGTTTGAAAATACAGAATCGATTCCAGGGTATAGGATACTTTTTAAGAATAGAAGCCCTGGGCTCAGTATATACAGTAACGCAATTCTTTGTCGGCATCTTTGATGTTAGTATTGGCCAAAATGGAGTACGTATGCGTGAAATAAATAGGTTATCTAATGCCACGGTTACAATCTAAACTTCTTTCTCTTTTCATCCTTTTTTCACTCTATCAAAATTCCTTGCAAAAACACTCACATTTATTCGCATCATAATCCAACAAATTGAAGTGAGTACGTGCTATTGTAGGAACATATTGAAGCATATTAGATATGCGACGCGAATAAACCTAATATTGCAATAAAATAATTTAAACTTATAAAAATTAATAAAAATAAATTGTAAATATTGGGTCATCTAAAAAGTATCCGCGGTTTTTTGTCACTAGATGTGTTGACCATCAACACCATCTAGTGACAAAAAACCGCGGATACTTTTTAGATGACCCAATATATTAAAAAATAAAAAAAAATATAGAAAAATTAGGAAAAATATTAAATTAACTTAAAAATGTATATTAGTGTAAAGAAATATTATGTAATATATATATATGAAAATATTATGAGAAAGCTGATATAAAAGAAATTTATATACATATATGTCCAAAAAATAAGTTTAAAATACAATAAATAAAAAGAAATCTTTTTTGCTCAGTTTTCTATATTACTTTTGTTCACTTTTTTACTTTATCACTTTTTCACAAAAATTAAACCAATTTCTCGAGATTTTTCACACAACATTTCACCAAATGGACAATACACGTAATATTGGGTCATCTAAAAAGTATCCGCGGTTTTTTGTCACTAGATGTGTGGATCATCTAGTGACAAAAAACCGCGGATACTTTTTAGATGACCCAATACTTCCCTCTAAATTTCTACTCTGAACCATGTATGCTTAAAAGACAAATGTTTAAGTGGAACATTGAAATTATTAATGGAGAGAGAAAGCAATAAAAAAAGGAGGAAAAAAGACGGAGCAACTTATTTATTTCACGCATACGCATTCCATTTTGGTCAACATAAAATCAGGAATTACGCTACTGTATATTGGGTCATCTAAAAAGTATCCGCGGTTTTTTGTCACTAGATGTGTGTTGATGGTCATATATCTAGTGACAAAATACCGCGGATACTTTTTAGATGACCCAATATATACTGTATCCTATATTCTATAACTGTTTTACACTAGAGATACTATAACAGAGATTCGACAACGCGTTAACGATTTCTGATTGGCTCCCGTCGCTTGGGGTATAACCGGAAGTGAGAGAGAAAGATATATATATAACTAAGAAAGAAAGCTTAGCCGACCTAACCTGTCACCTGTCGAAAGAAAACAGCGTGCCTACTGCCTAAATAATCAACATTGAACTAAACTGGTTAAAAGTACATTAATCATATAACGAAAAAAAAAGAAAATAGCCTCGGTTGATCGATTATAAAGTGAAAATATATAAAAGTGTCAACACTTGTGCAATTTATAAGGTATGTGTATTTTATTTCAGACTATGTGATATCAGGGTTGGGAAGTTACTTATAAGTTACTTTTTAGATTACCTTATAGGCGTTTGTTATAGAACTTAAGTACAAATAATAATAAAAATTTGTAGCAAATGATAAAATATAACATAAAAAACAAAATACTCGAACTTATTGTACTCAATTTCTATAAATATTTCTAAAAGTAACTTATAAGTAACTTGTAAAGTAACTTCCCAACCCTGTCAGTGATATATATAATGTACCGTATTTCCAATGTAGTCTCAAAAATAATTTTTTTTTTTTTTTCAAATAAAATAGGTGAATAAAAAATGCCTAATAGCTGCTGTGCCGGCTATTGTACTAATACAAATATAAAAGGATATCAGATGTGTCGATTTCCAAAAGATTCGGAAAGAAAAAGAATATGGATCCAGAATATGAATCGTACATTGGATTCCAACTTCAGATGCAAGATTATGTGATGTAAGTTACAATCAAAAGCTAACTGTTTTAATTTTTGCTAAAAGTTTGTAAAAATATTATAATACTTAGAAAAAAGTATTCAAAACCGTTTAAATATACTAAATGAAGACTGAGAAAAATATAATTGCACATTCAAAAAGTTATAAAAATTATATTTTCTGTGCAGGTCCATTTTGTCCTTCATATGTGGATGATGAGAAAAGATGGCTCACGCAAATTAAAATCTGATGCAGTTGCAACAATATTCGGTGAGAATTTTCCAACGTCTATAACAAGGCAGAGCACAATGACCGAAGCAGCAGAGATTGATATGTTTGAAAATGCTGCAAATGAAATGGAAGAAGAAATAGAAATCAATGAAGAAGATATCACCGTGGAAGAAAAAAATGATGTATTAGGCATTCTATCTAATAGAACAGAAACTTCAGATCCATGTGTTTGGAGAAATTGGAAATGCTTTGGAAAAAAAATGAACGCTTAAGACTGCAAATGAAGAAAAAATTACAGCAGGCGAAAAGAAAAATCAAGAGGCTTCAAACTGAAGTACGTAATAAGAAAATAACTTCAAATATAAATAAGATTTTCAATGAAGATCAATTATGCTTGCTGTCTGCAAAGTACAAAAAAATACCAAAATGGTGCAATAGTACATTGATTAAAGCTTGCAGATTAAAATTTGCATGTGGTTACTGCAGGTTACGAGGAATTGTTAAAAGCAAATTTCCCTCTTCCTTCTCTTCGCACTTTAAATAGGAAGAAAATCTTAAATTCGAAAGTGGGACAATTAACGAAATTTTTGAATTTATGAAAATTAAAATTTCTGGGTTCGAGAAAGAAATTGATAAAGATTGTACATTAGTGCTCGATGAGATGAGTATTTCCGCTGGTACTTTTTATGATGCAGCAACAAACACGATCATTGGCAACGTTACATTGCCAGATCATGATGCAAGTATTTTTGCTACCCATAGCCTCGTTTTTATGTTAGCCGGAATTGCTTCGAGATGGAAACAAGTGGTTGCATATTATTTTACTGGTAATAAAATTAACGGTGAAAAATTAAAACCTATAGTTGAAGCGATTATAAAAAAAGCTGAGGAAATTGGTTTAATTGTTCATAATGTCACTTCGGATATGGGACCAACAATCAAGCAATGTGGAGAGCGTTTGGAATACAAGTTTCAAATGTTATAATTCAAAATAGTTGTAAGCATCCTTGCTCTAATGATAGGCTTTTGTACTTTTATTCGGACGTACCTCATGCTTTAAAAAATATTAAAACTGGCTTTATAAATAATGAAACAATAACCATTCCAGATTATTTTGTTAATAAGTTTGCATTACCTACAAATGTAGCTAATTGTAGTCATTTAAACGCTATTCTTATTGCTGATGAAAATTGTGATATAAAGTTAGCTCCTAAGTTGCGATCTGAATATTTATCTGGAAAAAATCATTTTAAAAAAATGAAAGTTAATACTGCTACAACAGTATTCAGCGATCAAGTAGGGACAGCTCTTGAATTGTTAGCAAACTCAACGATGCCATGATAACGACTGCTTGGTTTTTTAAATTTATTGTTCGATGGTTTCGAACAATGAGCGGAAGAAATTTGTATTTAGCTTTAGGATTGAGTTGCATGGAAAAATTTGAAGAAACAATTGCTTTTCTAAATGAAGTAATTGAACTTTTCAAAGGCTTAAAAGTAGGAAAGAATGGAAATTGGAAGCCTTTTCAAACAGCTGTGATAATGTCTACAACGACCATCCTTCAATTAACTTTGGTTTTACTGCGTGACAGAGGTTTTAATTATTTTTTACCTTCGCGTCTTTCGCAAGACTGCATCGAGAACTTATTTTCTGTAATAAGATTAAAAAACGTAATTCCGAATGCATTTCAATTTAAAAACAATTTAAAATTGATAAGTATTTCTCAGTTCATGAAGAGTATATCCAATAGTAATTACGAAACTGATGATAGAGAATTTTTTTCAGAATTTTTAGATATTTTAATGGAAAACAGCAAGTCTGTAAGCAAATCTGAACAAGTACAAGTATTTAATATAATGCCAGAAAAAATTGTTTTCGGTAAATTAGAATTAAACAAAATTTATTATGTTGCCGGATATTTAATGGCGAATATTATGAAAAATCAAATTATATGCAATACTTGTATAAATGCAACAGGATCAATACAGTCAAATAATTATTATTACAGTGCCTTAACACGTCTCAGATGTAAAAACGTAAATACTTTATTTTTTGTAAATCCTGTCACGTTCAACTTTTTTCTTCAAATGACAAAAATATTTAAGACTTTTTATCCTCGTATTAGAGTACAAAAACATGTAAATCTGAAATTCTTTGTAAAATTATATAACCAAAGTACTTTTTCTCTATCTGCATGCCATAATTTGAAAGAAAAAATTATTAAAAGGTTTATAGCATTTCAATTGAAAAATTGTTCACGTGCGATAACTCCGTGTAATAAAAATGCAATACGTGCGAGCAAAAGCATGGTAATGCATACATACATTAAATAAAATACATGAATTTTCTTATAAAAAAGTTTAACATTCCTTTTTTATTCTTATTTCTTGTTATTCGCATGCTACTTTCACTTTCATTGCTTACGTACTTTCTCTGATAAATATTTCTGAGAAATTTATGTTGTTTAGATTTAGATCTCTAATGAATCTTTCTTTTAGATCGTACCATCGTCTAATATACATCCAGCTATTAAAGGAATTGAATTTCATCCTTACACATAGGATATGGGACACAACTGCAATTAAAATGACAAATTTTAGCCTCGAACAATCAGATCAACTCTATATACATTTTTTCCAATCAAGTTATACAAAATTGCACAGAAGTAAATAAACGACAAGAAATAAATAATAAACAATTGTATTAAAAAATTAATGAGAAATAAACGAAATTGTTCACAAATTTTTAGGAATATTGCAACGTATTATTCTATATAATTTGCTTATATTTTTCTACGAGTCTAAATACAATACTTAAATTATATTTATAATAATACATAATGTATATATTTATATATATATAAAACGTAACATGTGTATTTATACATATAATAATAATATATAATTCCTTAATAATCTCAATTTATATTACCTTACATGGGAAAACTAATGAATAAGCCTTTTTTAAATATATTGTTTTAATATTCATTATTCACATTCCTAAATAAAAAACATCAATAACTTCAAATAAAACTATATATATCGTATTCTTGCATTTATTCAACATTCAAAATAAACCGTCATCAAAAACGTCATATCCGACATCCGGTTTTACCCCACGATGGCTCGTTGTCGAATCTCTGTTATAGTATCTCTATTTTACACGCCTATCGATAATTGTCGGTGCCGTTCATGAATTCATGAATTCACAAATTAGAACCAATCGTTTGGTGAGTAAGTTGCATTCCGAAACCCATCGAAAAAAAAGAGAGGTGTCGCAATCTCATTGCTTGATAGCTTCTGCACACTGAAAATGTGATGCAGTAGCAATAAGCTTACAGCTCCTAATGTGTTTATTAGTTACCGCGTCTCGTTTTGCCGCGCGGCTAGCATTTCCACGTCCAGTGTGCAAAGCCATGACTGTACATTGACCAATAAAGGCTGTGGTCAAAGTCTCGCTATAAGTGCTTTGAAGCGTTTGATGGACCAATTATAAGAAAAAATTTTACAAATTGACCAATTAAAAAACGCTTCAAAGCATTTGCAACATCGCGTTGACCATACCCAGAAATGTCTTTATCCATTCAAGATGCGTTTCGGACCATGTAAAGGCATTTCTGTCGGCCAGTGTACACAAAGAAGAAGACAGTTTGAGAATTGTTTTAAATATTTATTAAAAAAATGGATAAAATAAAGAAAAATTATGTGCAGTATTATAACCAATGTGACAATAACAATAAAAATATACAATGCACTTTTTTCCGTTATTCTAAAGATATCAAAAGGTAAGTTAACAAAAATGTTTTATTTAGAATTATTATTTAGTTTAAATAAGTTTGATACTTGACCCATTCTTAGTTTTTGTTATTTTCGAATTAATTTTGTTTATTTTTTTATGTTTCTGTATAATTTTTTAAATTACATTATTACTTATAGAACATTATATTCTCTATTTGGTCCTGGATTTTTGAACTGTTATAGCGTTTTCTCTTGGGATACACTGAGTGTAACCTCGCACTACACCAGTTGCATGTAAGTGCTGCATTAGTGCTGCACTACACAAGTGGTGTACACTACTTCATGCTATCGTGTTTAATTCTGCTGCCGGTTGACTTCCATTTTCAAATTTTTAATGTCACACTAACTTTACACCGTCTCTTTGAGATGATATAGCAAAATCCCACTTCGTGCATAAAATTTGCATTAACTATAGCTACAGAAACACATTACACTGAATGAGTTCGCCTACCACCATCCAAGGAAATACGCTACATTGTCTGAGTATTGCACTGGTGGGCGATAGTGCAGCCAAGAGAAAACGTTATTAATGTGGCGGATGTTCACGTGACTTTCGACACAGAGATCAAAGATGTCGATACGAAGTGTTCCTACAGCCTATTGGTTATATTGTGCTTTTATACTCAGCAACTTTGCTTTCTTTCTTTTCTATGTCCAAATATACAAGATGTTTGGAAATTAGTGATAAGTCTTTCACAGAATGGACTGAGAAGAAAAGTCTCTACCATTTTATAATTGTCGCAATGGTTAACGAGTTATTAATTTATGAAAATAAATTCGCCTAGCTCAGCGTCAAATGCAAGCGCGTAGTTGGATAGGGACTGCCCAGCGCGGTGAGGCGCGCGGGGCGAGTACTATTCTGTCGCGCGCTTGAATTGACTTGCATTTAGCAGTAAGCTAAGCGAATTTGGTTATTTTCACAAGTTAATAACTTGTTAATCACTGCGACAATTGTAAAATGGTAGAGGATTTTTCTTCTCAGTTTAATCCAATCTGCCCCTTTTGTGCGAAAGACTTATCACTATTTTCGAACACCCTGTATAACTCCTCATTTTGGCTGTGTTTGCTTTGGCGCTCACAACGCTTTTGGAAGCGTTTATATTGGCCGTAACCGTAATTTATAAGAATTAACTAATCACAGTCGAGTATTCCCCTCTTATTTAACTGTAAAAAAGGAAATTCGAAAGTGATTGGTCAATTTTTACAGATTACGACATACGATTATGGCCAATATAAACACTCTCTTAAGCGTTGCTTCATTCTTAGCTGTTTCTAAAATTTGCTGCCAATACTGAAATCTATGACAAACTATAGATTTTCAGTATTGAAAGTAAATTTTGAAACATAAGCCTTGCTGTTTATTAAATATTAAACAAAGATAATTGATGCTCATAAGCGCTACAAACGCCAAAACGAACGCAGCTTTTAAGTTCAAAATTTTTTGGGGATTTTAAGTAACGATTCAGGTTTAAGTTCACTCAGACTGTCAAAGTTTCGCTACAAATGCTTTGGAGAATTTGATAGAGTTAGAAGAAAGAATTTTACAAACTGGTCAATTAAAAAACGCTTCAAAACATTTGCATTGACCGTATTCTGACTCAAAGAACACATATTAGGCTTTTGTTTTTTTTAGCTGAACTTTTGCACCAATTTATTTTTCTTGCTTTTCTCTCCTTTCTTTCTTTTCTTTTTATTTGTTCTATATTCTTTGTAAGTAATCAGTAAATTGCAATATTTTTTTGTAAAATTATTTTGAATATTTAAAATACTTATAAAAGAAAAATATAAATTTTTTAATCATTTTTTAAATTTTAATTTTTAGCAATAAAAATATTAACAAATAAAATTAATAAATTACAAAAATATGTTATTAAAAATATAATCAATATACAAAAATATAATCTTATTCACACAATTTTCATATGTGTATAATTTATTTGAAGTGTAAATATTAAACATAATTCCAAATTTAATTTTCTTTGCAGAGACTGTATACGTCTAATACATCCTTAATTTGATTTAAATGAATTTATTCTTTCATTACAGTATTATTAAACAAAATTTTCAGTATGCCTTTTAAATCTACTTTTAACTAAAACGCTTATGAAATAATAGATTAACATCACATTGGTTCAGCACAAATCTTACATTTAAATTCTTACAATATATGTAAAAAAATAATTTCATAAAATACATTATGACATAAAAAATAAAAATAAACGTGCAAAACAAAATTATTTCATAAATCTTATTTGCTTAATCTGTCACACTTGAGGTTAATAATTGCAATTTGAAAAAGGAGAATTTGTTTTGGCAACTATTGCATGTTTTCATAATTGAAGTTCATAAAATTCATAGCGACTTCCAATCCAGTAACCATATATTCATTCCAATAATAGAAGATTGATAATTTCGATAATCCTGTGGACAAAAATCAAATTGATCTCGTAGTTTTTAAACATTTATAGAATTGTTTGAATAAAGAATTTTTTGAATGAAACTCCTCATTCTTTTATTACATATTTCGTAGCTTGCCTCGAAAGATTTTCAAAACATATAATAAAATAATAAGATTGGAAACAAGATCGTTTATGTTAAATAACATTACTTTAAATACGAAGCGCCATTACGGTCTGAATGTTAAGATATTGAACTATTATATATATTCATATAAATGAATCATTTCTGAAATTAATTCATTTATATTAATATATATAATAGTTCAACATCTTAACATTCAGACCGTAGTGACGCTTCGTATTTAAAGTAATGTTATATAATAAAATATTTTTTTCAGTACTTTTCGAGTTATACGGCTTGAAAGTTATAGTATCGCTGGTATTAGAGCATTACCTAAGGTGTTCAATCAACGGCTAAACATCTTGAATATTGCTCAGAGTCTGATTGAACGAGCCGCCCGCTGAGACCTATACCTTGCTATATACCTTGATAATATTTGTCAAGATGAAGACCAAGTGGAGAGTGATTCTCTAATTCTTCTTTTTATGTAAAAATGAAAATAAAAAAAAGCAATCTTTTGAAAGTGCTTAATGAAAAAATATTTTATTGTAGGTTTGAAAAGCTCTCAAAACTAAGCTAAGTTACAAGAATATGCAATAAAAAATGGGGAGTCCCATTAAAAAAATTCTATGTGATCTTGCTTTGACCTTGATAACGCCACTCAAGGTCAAACTAATGACATCACCTCATATCCCCTTGGAAGGCACAAAGTTTTTGTATGAAACGTTTTTTTTTAATGCTTTGTTTCCAAAATGATAATTAGTGACGTTTTATTTTGAATACTTGATATATTATACGGTTTCCAGAATTTAAATGGCCAAACTTCTAGAGCGTATAGAGGAAAAAGATCCTCTAAAGACTTTTTTTCTTAATTTAAAATAAAAATTCGGGATAAACATACATGCCGGCCTAATCGTAAAATGCATTCGAAGTTCAATTTTCGCGAAGGTTTAATTTAATTTGCGACCGATTACACAGAAGCCATTTTCATCATAAAATTTGCTTGTTGAATAGTTTAAATTGCGAAGTTATTCAATTTGACAACCCTGTCAATTGCGTAAACACACGTAAACACATGTTGTATTGTGTATAGACTTACTGAAATGTTTCTTTTTACGTGTGATTTCCAATCGCCGAATATTAATCAATTGTTTGTGATTGTTAGTAACTAATCACAAATAGCACATAGCATCTACAAAGCATTAAAAAAAAAAAATTTATGATTTAATGATTTATGTGTAAATAATAGTTTTATAATGCTTATCATATGTAATTATTTGTCTAATTTCTCTCTTTTGATCAAATTTGTCTAACAATTTTATCATAGTAATTAAAAAACAAATTGATACTCGAAGGATTCAATACTTATTTCAATTTCATCATTTTAATTTATAACTTAATAAAATTAGCATATTTAAAGTGTAACAAACAGAGAAATAGAAAAAGAGGAATGTATTCTTATAAACGTGTGAACGCATCTAATCAGTAAACATCTACGTTCAATTGTGAGATGTACTGCTCCTGCTCGTCTTCTCTACGCAGCCCGTGATACGCTAAATATTTCTTCATATAATTTCAAAACTAAACTTCGGATGAAATTTTTGGATGAAATTTGTAAAAAAAAAAATCGTCTTACAATTAAGTCAGGAATACGTCTTTTCAAGGCCATCCGAGTTGTTCTGGATCATCCCGTATATATCCACTACTTTTTTCCACTCCAAATGAAACATACCGCCTTTTATATTTATTTCATAAGTATCATATCCATGTCTCATAGTGTCGCTAATGCAATAGGATCGTCTTCATCGATCTGGTAATCCAAAAAATCCATCCGAATTTGCTGATGCTTCTGCTTATGTGCTTTTAGCGAACTGGGCTGTGTAAAAGTTCTTTGACAAATATCGCACACATATGGTCGTTCGTCTGAATGCGTACGCTCGTGACGAATAATATGGCTCTGATGATGAAATCTTTTGCCGCAAACACGACATACATACGGACGTTCGTTCGTATGCGTTCTACTGTGAGTCTTCAGGTCGAATCTTTTAAAGAAAGACTTGCCGCAGTGCAGACAAATATGATTCCGCTGCTTTAAATGATCCCTTTTTACATGCTCCTATATGAGACATATGTCATATTTATAATATGTACATACAAAAATGATCCATCTTATATGTCAAGCTTAAAAATTATATAAGAACAATACATTTAAATAAAAATTCAAATAAAAATTATTTAGTTTTCGAAAGAATTATTTTAGGATTAACATAATTTGTTTCAGATAGAAGTATTTCCAAAATTCAAGATCCTTATCTCATAGAATTATGTACTTGTTTCTTCTTATATAATCAATTCTGTTCATTATTCTGCATATAAAAAATAAAGATCTTTACAAACTGAATCATGTGTTTTATATTTTAAATACATTACATTTCAAAATATAAAATATCTTGTGAAATGTTTTTTGAAGATCTTATCTTAACATCTTAATGCTCGGAAAACATTTGGAGGATTGTGGCTGGGTTACTTTTAATTTATACTTTTATTGAATAATCAAGAAATAAAAAATATTGGTAGTAAGGCTGCATAAACGAAAATTTGTGCCCACAGACTTGTGATCTTCGAGCGCTCCCTTCTCGTTCCAATAATGGGTGCATTCAGTATTACAATCGCTCACTGAGCGCTCAGTGAGCTCTTGCATCCAATTGGTATATTCCGTTATAATTAAAAATATAGACCAAACAGATGCAAGAGTGTTCAGTGAGTGGTCAATAGTACTCAATCAATAGTACTCAATCAATAGTACTCAATGCACCCAATGGCTGCATTCAGCGGACTCAACAATTAAGTGAGCGCTTGCTGTTATTGGTATATTCTTTTAGACCATCCAATTAGCATCTGGAAGAATACATCAATAGCAGCGAGCGCTCAACTTTTAAGTCCGCTGAACATAGCTAATAGCAGTTAACGACCTTTTTTTTCAGTAATAGTTTTATTTTAGCCATACTTGCATCTTATCCCTATTTTCATTACCAGTATTTACATTACATATTTCATGTTTAATGAAAAAGTATTTCTTATTAATATACTCAATACATCACTTACAAAGATGTTAAAATACTAATACATGTATATGTCTTAAATGAATTTATCTCAGAAATATGACTGCGCTGATTATTTTTGGACTTTAACATAATTAATCTGAAATATTAAAATTCCTCCAAATTTGATTAAAAACATTTTAAAACCTATAAAGAATTTACTGCACAAAATATGACCTCAGCCGAAATGTATTTCTCAAAATAAATTGATGTAAAATATCAATTTATGATTCAGAATAATCTAAGTGTCCTTAAAAAAAACGCATTCTTAATTCAATTCTAAGATTTTTTTCTTTTACGAAAATTTCGTCTGAAGCTGAGTTTTCAAATTATAAGGAGAAATACTTAGCGTATCACGAACCGCGTAGAGGAGACGGGCAGGAACGGCGCATCTCACGATCGAACGCGGGCACTAACGCATATATAAGGACGCATACTGATGTGTTCACACGTTTATAAGAACATGTTTGTTCTCGAATTGATACTCAAAGATACGACAATAATTGCACTCGATAAGAATTGTAACACCTATTGACATATAATTAAGAAATGCTCTTAAAATTAGAATATTAGACGTACTAAAATACTTGTATGATTTGTCAACCATAGAATGCTTATCGCACGTAATTATTGTCTAATCTCTCTCTTTTATAAAATTTCTCTAACAACTTTATCAAAATAATTAAAAAACATATCGATACTCAAAAAATTCAATATTTATTTTAATTTAATCATTTCAATTTATAAATTAACCAAATTAGCATATTTGAAGTGTATGAAAAACAGAAAGATAGTGTGATAGAGGCGATATATTTATTTTGAGAAATATATTCCGGGTGAGACAATTGTTTGCAATAAGTTTTTTACAGGTTTTCCTAATAAATGAAAAGGGATTGAAATGGACTGAAATTTTATCCGAATGCATATTTTAAATAGCGAAAACTTTTTTATTTAATTGAATTCAATCCAAATTCAATTGGATTCAATTGGATACAATTAGATTCAAATGCTAATGCCAATGGATCACGACGCATCAATAACCCGCAAACCCATTGGTACCTCTGAAGAAAACGCTCGTGAAAGTCTTAAAAGCATTATTAATTAGATTCAATTGAATGCAACTGGATTGAAAAACTGCATTTCCTATTCAGAATTTCGAATTGAGCAGTATTCACAGAAAAAGCTGATATTATTTTTGAAGGCATAGAAATATGCTTCATGCAATTCCTATAAATGATTAAAAATGTATTCCGGATTGAAAAGGATTCATTTTAACGTTTGCGAATGCATATTTCTGAAAATCTGAATCCATTTCAATCTATTCTCGATTACAGGACGTTATAATCAAATACCGATTTGATTGCACAGATCTAATTGCGCATGAATCCGATTGCGCACGGAATCAATCGCGTACAAAATTGGATGTGATAATATACGAGATGAAAATCTATATTATTTCGAATAAATGTTTAACTCATGTAAAATGGTGCCATCATGAACCTTATTTTGCACCGGATAATGTGGGATGAATCTCACTAAGCCCATGTACAACTTTGAGTTGCACGGGAAATTACAACTTATGTGAAATTGTATAATTATGAATCTTATTTTGCACTGTAGAATCGAGCAATATGAAGTCTATTTTGCTAATTCCATATAGAATCTATGTACAATCTATATCCGATTATAATGCTATGTCTATGTATCATCAGTATTAATAATGATTGTAATCCGTAAGTAATGAATTCTTAACTGTAATAACATAAGGCCAATGTAACTATATACTTAATAAACATACTTAATAAACTAATAGACTTACGTTTACTTGTGATAAGGTGCTATAGACTTTCGGACAAATCTCACAAACAAACTTTTGCGGACCATCTGAGGTATGATTGTTTGCGATATGTTTGTTCAAAGTAGATTTCCAAGCGAAGGACACTCCACAATCTTTACAATGAAATTTTTGCTGATCGGTAAAATGTATTCCAATGTGTTGTTTATAATTATATGTTGTTGAAAATGCCTTTTTGCATACTAAGCATTGGAACTTTCTTGAAATTATTTTTGATTTTTTCAATTCTTCTGATGTTCTAATGTTTTTAGTACTTGCACTTTTAGTAGTCGTTACATCTGTAGGCATATGGTTGCTATTGTCTGTATATTCTTTAATATTATTTATACCTCGGTTGTTATTCATATTTTCTTCTTGTATCGAAGATAATGGTACATTATCCTCGATACATGCGAAGAAGTCTGATTTATTTTTAGGACAATCAGTTCTTTTATTACTATTTTGCAAAATGTTTGAACAGTCTTTAAAATTATTAGCTTGTATGAAATCTTGATTTGCTTCTTGCTCAGCTTGAGAATCTTGCAATAGTTCTAACAGCTGTTCACCATCATTTTGAATCAAACGTACCATCGAAAGTTCTTTGTATCCTGAGGATTCTATGCCAATATCAGCAACCTCCACAAATTCCAAAAATTTTTCATTACAATTTTCATAATTCAATCTTTCAAATGCTTCAAGATTAATTTCGACGTATTTATCAAAATCTACATGTGTTTCATTTTCCAGTAATTCCAAGTTCCCAGAATTGTGGATCTGATTTTTCTTTTGCATATTATTTACACATTCATTTTCTTTTGAATTTTGTTTGAAATGTTCAGATACGTCATGACTTAAGATAGCATAATTTTTTTCCTCTCTATAAAAATCCAATTGTGTACAATTAAATTCGTTATTTATATCAACAAGATCATCCAGAGCTTGTTGATGCTCTATTTGATCGACTTTCTCACTTCCTTTTAGATTTGAATTGATTTTTTGACTGTCTTTACAAATATTTGAAGGATATCCTATTGTATCTTCCGCATCTTTTGTGCACGAAGTATCCTGCATTTTTTCTACCAAGTTGCTTATTATAAATTCATAAAATTGCTCACCAGTTTCGGTTTGTACTAAATGCAACATTGGTTCTTCATTATTTAATATGGTATTATTGGCATTACTAAAATTTTCTAAATTTTCTTCATTGCGTGACAAGCCTTCCTGATTCTGCATAGCGGATTTCGAAGCACATATTATTTCATTAGCAGCATTGTTTTCAGAATGATAGGACTTCATGGAATGATTAAAATTCAGACTGGTTAAGCTGATATTATTACAGTATCTAGGCTCATCAAATTTTAACATTCCTGAATTAGAGAGTTCTATATACAATTGATTGTCATCATCATTTAATGGTTTATTACATTTTTTATTTTCACTAATAATTCCTTTGTTTATTTGTTTATGCAGAAATTTTTGATCCATCAAAACTTCATTGGAATTATAAATAGGAAAATTTGTTTCTATATTTAATGAATTTTTTATGTTATTTATGGAAGATTCTTTATAAGTTCCTCGGGATATATATATATCTGAATCGCTTGATCTCACAATGTATTCATTATTTTGAATTTCTGATTCAGTATTAGATTCTCTATCTTGAGATAGGACGGTAAAATTATTCTTATCTAATTGATGTAAATAAGTTATACTGTCTTTAAATGGTATTTGTTCATGATTATTAACTATATCTTGAGAAGAATTTGAAATAGTATTATTCATCGACAAGTTAGTAGATCCAAGTCTTTCCTCAATCTTGACAAAATGATCTTGCGGTAATCGATTTGTACTCTCATTTTCGGCTAAATTACTTTCACCAAACTTTTCATACATTTTATATTAGATATTTATATTTATATTATAATGACTAAATCTAAAAGATCAGGTATTTACCTGCTTAGACGTGACATAAATAATAGTCTCGAATAAACACGCTTTGCTGCCCATATCAATGTTGCGTTGATCGGAAATCATCTCACTTTTTGCATCTGAATCTCTAGTAGTACTCTGGCTAATATATTTTGGTTTTATATAAGATGTTTCATGAATTCTATTTCTTATATTATTATCTATTGTCTGAAAAATCCAATAATAATACATAAGTAACATATAAACATTGGATTATTTAATGAAAAAATTATAAATTTACAGTTTTTTAAATATATATAAATTTAATTATTATTTCTTGTAACTATGCTGACAATACAATTAATGCTCTCGGAATAATACTTTTTATATTTTGCAAAAAAAAAAATACTTTTAAAGACACAGTCAAAAAATATAATCAAAATTTCTCTAATAAACAATAAGATTGAAAATTTCTCTAATAAGTTTTGCAATAAGCATTGCTACTTAGTAATCAATTATTATTTTCTTAACTCTTTATTGTATAAATTTTTTTTAATATATTTTATTGAATTTTAATAAAAAATTGATTAAATCCTTTATATGGGAGTTGTTGAAATCTGTTGATTTTGTAAAATAAAAATTTTTAAAATCAAAATATCTCAATACCGCAATCAAAAATTAAAAAATTTAACTATGGCTTATACGTAATTAAAATTGTTTAGACATGGTTCCTTTAAATTTCAAATTTCAAAGGAAAATATTAAAAAGGGATCGATTTTTTTTTCAAAAGGATATAAGTAAAAGGAATTTTTTTGTAGATTCTGATACGTCCTAGATACGTAAAAATATTAAAAAGTTTAGTGTTTAAAGAACACTTCGAAAATTGAACAGGAACATGGTGGATTTATTTAAATTTCAATATTCTTGCTTAATTTTCGAGATGTTTCTCAAATGCTACAAACTTTTTAATAACTTCATCATATCCAGGAAATCAAAATCTACAAAAAACATTATTCTTTTTACTTACCTTTTTGAATAGAAATCCTTCTTTTTTTAACATCCTCTTTTAAAATCAAAATTTGAAAATTTAAAGTGATGTATTTAATATTGAAATAGTTTTTGTTATTTTTTAACGAAAAAGTCTCGAGTTTGAGGAAATCACATTACTCCATGATTTCACTGAATTTTTGCAAGGTCAACTAATTGAAAAAAAATCAATACATATTTTTTTGTTTGTTCAAATATTCGACAAGAAGTTTAAGTGATATTAAATTATAAAATTGACTAGAAACGTCTTATGACCTGATTTTAAATACTTTTTGTATTGTCTGGGAGTATTATCTTTACATCCACAATTTATGAATGTTGTATGAACTCACTTTATATCAATTTTCGATTTAGCATGGATTGACGTTACATCAATTTCCGACACTTTATTTTGCACTTTATTAGCAGTGTCGATAATGTGATATGTAGTTCACATCATTTTATAAAAATGATATTAGTGCTGTTAGTGTACGAAAGCTTTTGAACATATTATTAAATGTAATAATGATTCATCACCTTGTTTTCTTTCAATCCACGACTGTTGATTTGTGGTTTATCGCTGATAAGACTAGGATTATAATACTGCATGACTTCCTTTGATATTCCATGTATCATTTGTTTGTGCCTTGCTAATGAAGACATTTGTGTGAAATTCTTATCACAAATTGAACATGAATACGGTTTAATTCCTGCATATGAAATAAACAAAAAAATACTTGAGTCTATTAATTGAGTCTATTAATATATTGTTTTTTTTAATTTGATAATTATTCAATTTAGTCAAACTTGATGAAATTAGACTCATTTGACGCGTTTTGCATGAAATGAAAGAAGTCTGGCAGAAAATAGTCTTAATATCTCGATTCGTAGGGCAGAACAACACTTTTTTCTGCTAATCAATCGTTTCGCGCAAAAATGTATCAAATGAATCTAATTTCGTCAAGATTGAAAATGAAGGACTAAATTGAATAATTATCTTTACTTAAATTTAAATATATTTATTATATTATTTTATAAATGTATCAATATCTTACCTGTATGCATTCTACAGTGTCTTATAAGATTCGATATATGACTAAACTTCCTCCCACAGATCTCACAAATATAAAAATTTGTTCCTAAATGAATGTTTAAATGAGTGCGCAAATCTGCTTTGCGAAAGAAACCCTTTCCACATATCTGACATATTTGGGATCTTTCTCCTAGATGTAAACTCCGATGATGATAATCCAATTGTGAAGCACGATCGAAGGTTGAATTGCATTGGAGGCACGTGAATGTTTTCAGCATTTTGTGATACACACTTCTGCAATTCTGCTGTTAATTAAGCGAATGAAATTCCGTATTATTTTCCAATAACCAAGTGTAGTTTTTAGAAAGATGTATAAAGTATCGTAATTAAACATTTAGTTAGATATATGTTGACTTTTTTTTTATTCAATATATATCCAAGTAAATGCAGTCGCAACAAAGAAAGCAGCTTTACAACTGTCATAACATTTTTTAATCATTTGTGTCATGAATTTCAGTATTAGACCCATATTTTTGAAATTTTGTACACGGAAATTGTTTGGGTCAATGATTATAAATCAGAAGTTAAAATTTTAAAATTCAAAACAACCATTACAATATGACGGACTAATAATTTTTAGTAAAATATTCATTATTTATAAAAATAAATTATTTAGTGAAGAAGCGAAGAAGTTCAGCGAATAACGAGAGAATTATTCGAGAGAATAACGAGAGAAAAGATCGAAAGAGAAAGTATCAAGATGTTGTTAACAAATTTAGATATACAGGTCAAGAGATTCGGTACTTCTTTGTAAATTCAAAATTCTATTTTTGTTTATGTATATACAACATCTCTCATCAATTTTTTGTAGATATTTTTTTCTTAAAATTTTAGCATGCTCCCAATCAAAATCATGAGTCATTGAGAGCCTAGATATGTTCAATAATAACTGAATGTTGACTAGTGTTTCTATTTATTCTGCAATCGACCCAAATTTAAGATCGAAACGTTTATATGTATTTTGTATTCATGTAATAAATTAAATAAACACATAAATAGCTAGTGCATTGTCTTTATACGATTATATTCTGATTGTTTTATACATTAGAATCTTCTCGTAAATTTGATTTAAAAGTATTCAGGTACAATTACCAAAAATGAATAGTTTAGTAGATACTATACTTTTAAAGATACTTTACAGTCTAATTAGACTCAAAATAGTAACTAAAATGGCGCTAGAGCATATCTGTCAATTTTTTTATGGTTTTGTTTAAGAAATCTTTGAGCTCATAATTTATAGAATATCAATTATAGCCAATTCAATTGAAATTATTTTTTTCATATGATTAGTACAAGATCTTTTGACTTTTATATCTTTTATCAAAAACACAGAGTATGGATCCTTTTTCCTCCTGGTAGTCTTTGCATCTACTTCATTTCAAGAAACATATAATCAATTCCCATTGCAGTTAAACGCACTAATAATATACACAGATGTATATTAAAGCCGTTGCACACTAATTTAACATGTATAAAAATGAAATATCTCAAATAATAAAACCTAAATTTATAATGTGTTCTTTGCTTCATGTTTTTTGCTTTTTACCTCATGCCTTTTTCCTTTTTTGCGACTGTTTTATCAACGGTCACATTACTTTTCATGTGTTCCTTATTTCTTCCGAGGTTCAACTTTTATCTAGAGCGAAAATAAAAAATTAAAAAGTAAAAGTTAAAAAGGTAAGAAAAAGTGGTAAAAAGAAAAAAAACAAGGAGCATATTTTGGATTAGATTTAAAATATCCTATATATATATATATATATATATATATATATTGTATTACCAAATAATAAGTGCATTGAGAATTTTTAATCCGTTTACATATTTTCATATTTATATTAAATATATACATCTTTATGTTAAATTGCATATGACGTTTTTAATGTGTATTAATACACATTAGTTCAACTGAATTAACTGCAGTTATTAGTTATTTTTCATTTACACCAAAATTCGAGTAATTCTCATTATGATGTTATTACACTCACAAAGAAACTTCCTCATTCCAATTTTTATTTTATTTATCAGTAAAGTAATGTTTAAGTTCATTTTTAAGGGCAAAAAAAGTTCCTATTTGAAGATAGTATATCAAAGAACAATAATTTTGACTGCTTGCGACTGTGATTGCAAGACATTCTTTGTGATATTTGGTACATATGTTAATGTACCAAATTTCATCAGTTTATTATTATTAGTAATGAAAAATGCAGATTTTGCACATAAAAAGATCACTTCTCTCCACCATTAATATCTCTAAAACGGTTGAGATGGAGGATTTGTCCCGAAACATAAATATACTTTACTGATGAAAGCGAAATCAAAATCTCAGTTTTATTCCGAAATCAAAAACACTTGGGAAAATTTCTTTATCAGTTGAATGCACATTCCTCTTCATTCTGACAAGCAAAATTGAAGTTTTTACTTACAATCACTCACAAGCTCGAGACCGTGTGCTTGCGTATGCTTTAAGCCTTGTGTCCACGATGTTAAGTCGGTCTAAATTTTCGATCCGAGTTCTCGAATAGAAATAATTGTATACATATACT
Source organism: Acromyrmex echinatior (assembly GCF_024713525.1). Classification (NCBI taxonomy): domain Eukaryota; kingdom Metazoa; phylum Arthropoda; class Insecta; order Hymenoptera; family Formicidae; genus Acromyrmex; species Acromyrmex echinatior. Next base: position 7,978,582 of record NC_141852.1, read on the forward strand.
CTGATAATTCTAAATAGAGTATGGTTGTAACGTTAAAGGTTATTTAAAAATACATTCAATAGTCGCGTTCCATGGTGGAATAGTCCTGAATAGTTCATATGAAGGGAATAAAATAGTCAGCACTCTTCTATTTTGTGGATGTAGTACAGACACGAACCACATACACTTTCGACGATATGATTTTATCGACAGTGTGAGAAAACGGATATAATCACATTTCACGTTATATACAATACAATAGTTCCCAAATCGAAAATGAATGTGGCGGGCGATTTCGAATATGTAACAGGAAAATCGGTAAGAGGCTCTGCACAATAAAAAGAACAGAGAACAGAGAATAAGAATTTCAACCTATCAAATTTAATCATGTATTGTGGAATACACAGTTTCTGATAGATTGAAATTCTTATTCTCTGTTCCTTGTTCCTTTTATTGTGCGGAGCCCCCTAACAGGAAAAAGGTTGGCATGATCTTTCTCAGGCCGCTGTTCCATGAGTAGAAATTTACAGTGAAACGGAATAACGAGACTAAACACAATTACAGAAAAGAAAGCAGGAGGTCGATTTTATATTTTCAAACAAGGTAAAAACTACAAAAGTGAGCAAATTTACTAAATGTTGACCAACGAAATTATCAGTATTCTAGTAAATTCGTACACTTTTATAATTTTCACCTCGTTTCAAGATACAGAATCGATTCCCAGAGTAATGACTTCCCAATAACTGCAGAGTTGTGATTGGCCTCGCTGTTCCATTCCGCTCTAAATTTCATGGGAGCGGTCTCATGGTTCCTGCACATTGGAAACGCTTGCCGCGCGACAAAATGAGACGCGGTAACCAATGAACACATTAGGAGCTATAAGCTTATTGGCTATCGCACATTTTGCCGTGCGGCAAATTCATATGTACATGACCGGACAAAACTTCCGGTTGTAAAAATTATCATTTTAAATCGTTTGTATTTCGTATAAAGAGTTTTGAAGTGCAAATAAAAAGGTTTGTGAATTATTCTATTAGGTGTTGGAATTAATTCGTAGCGTTTTACAAGTGATGGGAAGTACTTTCATTAATGTATTTTTTAATGCTCATGTGAAATAAATAACATTCTTTCATTAAAAAACGCTACGAATTAATTCCAACACCTAATATTAATTACAACTAATCATTCTTTTTTGGACCATGTACTATTGTACTTGACCAAAATAACCGGAGAGACTTACGCTATAATATACTTTAATATATAAAAATATAATTAAAACTATACAGCATTACCTATTCCTATTTCTGTATTGTTTTTTATTAGACATATTGCATGGTTATCTTGATTATTGCATTTTTTAATTAATGGCGAACATAGTTGCATACGTATCATCTCGTAATCATGCTTAATGATATCTTCTTTATCTGATGTCAGTTTTGTTAAATTATATATAAAATTGCAATAACTTAACTTAGGTTCAGATACTTCACAATACTTTGAAGGAGTGACGGTTAAAACCTACAATAAAACAATTTCTAATTTTTGTATTATGTTTCAAAATCTGATACAATTAAATCCTATGACAATAGCATTTGAGGTCTATTACAGAGAATGATGCAAAGAATTTTGTCTTGCAGTATTAGTTACTCATTCATCTTGTTGATCGAATAACAACCAGAAAACGTATAACGGAATTATTCGAATGGATTTCGATCAAAATAATTAAATTATTTCCTACATTTCTATTGTATTTTTAAAGAAACTGTAGGAAAACTAAATAATTCCGATCGGAACTCATTCCAAGCAATTTCATAATATTGGGTCATCTAAAAAGTATCCGCGGTTTTTTGTCACTAGATGGTGTTGACCATCAATATTATCTAGTGACAAAAAACCGCGGATACTTTATAGATGACCCAATACATTCTGGAATATCAAAATACTAGACTACCTATCGTGTCTAATGGAATTTCTGTGACCGTAGCGCCTCAAAAAATTGTTATGAGATTGTAAATATTAATTGTAAAACATTAAATACTACAACAGTGATAATTTTTACAATTTTAAAAATTATATTTCATTTTAATAAGCAAATTATTAATATGAAGTTAGTAGTTTTTAAATTGTATTCATACTGGATACATCGTTAACGCATTATGTGAACAGCACACAAAACTTGCGTGATGGAAAAGTGCGGTGTCACGTCAGCGGTACTTATAAAACTTGTCCAGGAATGTCCCTGGCCAAATTACAAATTTTTCCTTACTTCAATAACCGACGAGGCACTAGAACTGCAGGGACCGCCCCTGACATCTTCTCCCCACCTCACGCGCCCTACCAGCATGGAGGGGCACCTTTTTCCTGAAAGCGTTCTAAAAACGGGACTTGCTCTCTCTCGCGAGCAGCGAGTGTTTTAAGGAGTTAGTTCAAAACCTCCCGGGGTCAGGTCTGGTCGAAGAGAAACGGTCTCTTCCAGAGTATCGTGATTTCTAGTTTAATTCCTAAATTCTACTCGCGTGATCAATCCAATCTAATTATAGGTACATCTTATTTAACCTTCCTAGTTAACCGCATCTAATTATTAGTTATAACATAAGTCTGGATATGTGTGTAGCAACTGCAGAAGTTATAAAATACACTAATTACTTTTGAGCAATTATAAGTACGTATATATAATAATATTTGACGAAACCTCTCCTTTTACAATAAACGCCGCCGCGCGTATACGTTTATCGTTTAACTTGGAGATCGTGTGTGTGAACGAGCGGAATCAGCGCCGGCCAATCATCGAGCACCTACAAGGAGGCTGATCAACCGGAGTCCAGACTGAGCAGCGTGTCCCGCACCACGGACCGAACCACCGGCAAGATTCATGAAGGGATTACCGTAGGTTTCTTCTTAACCGAAAGGACGCGCAACTCTCGATTTGTTACCCGCCATTGGTTCCCGGTTTGTCCAGGTATCAATTACCAACGGTTGGACCTTGGGACGTAACAGCGGAATAGCGTTGATTGGTTGCTTCAATGACACATTCTGTATTCTGCAATCCTATTCCGGACCATGTGATTTCACCCTAACGCAACTTTTTTGATTTTATGTTGACCAAAATGGAGTGCATGAAATAAGTAAATTGCACTGTCTCTTTTCCTCCTTTTTTATTGCTCTCTCTCTCTCTCTCTCTCTTTCTCTCTCTATTTAAGTGTTTCAATGTTTTACTTAAGCATTTGTCTTTCAAGCATACATGAGGTCGATTTTGTATCTTCAAACAAGGTGAAAATTACAAACGCGAGCAAATTTATTAGGTTGACCAATGAAATAATCAGAATTCTAATAAATTCGCTCACTTTTATAATTTTCACCTCATTTCAAGATACAGAATTGATCCCATGGTTCAGAGTAGAAATTCAGAGGGAAGTATTGGGTCATCTAAAAAGTATCCGCGGTTTTTTGTCACTAGATGTGTGTTGATGGTCATATATCTAGTGACAAAATACCGCGGATACTTTTTAGATGACCCAATATATAAATTTTTTTTATATCAGCTTTCTCACAATATTTTCATAGATATATAATCATATAATATTTCTTTATACAAATATACATTTTTATGAGCCGGTTGTTCCACCTTTTGGTAAATTTTACTTGTGAGGTAAATCTGGTAATCCACGCATGTGATTGGTTAATCTTGCTACTTACCCAACAGGTAAAATTTACCAAAAGCTGGAACAATCGGCTCTAAGTTAATTTATGATTTTTCCTAATTTTTCTATATATATTTTCTTTATTTTTCAATAATTTACAATTTATTTTTATTAATTTTTATAAAGTTTAAATTATTTCATTGCAAAATTAGGTTTATTCGCGTCGCATGTTCTAATATGCTCCAATATGTTCCTACGAGCACTTACTCACTTCAACGAATTCATTGGATTGCGATGTGAATAAATCTAATGAGTTCTGCGAGGAATATTGACAGAGTAAAAAAAGATGAAAAGAGAAAGAAATTTATATGGTAACCGTGGCAACGCTAGGTAATTTACTTATTTCACGCATGAGCACTCCATTTTGGTCAATATTAATATCAAAAGTACCGACAGAAAGTTGCGTTAATGTATATACTGTGGCCTCAGGCTGGGTTCGAAGAGACATTATTAGAGCTATTTGTGTCATTCTATCTTCATCCATTAAACGTGAAACAAAGTATTGATATGACACAAATAGCGTTGATAGCGCGCTCCCCGAACGCACTCTCTCTGATTATAGTTAATGGCAGTTAAGCCCCAGACACAATGCAAAGGAATAGCGATAGCAATAGAAATAATACGATTTCAACCTATTAAAAATTAGATACACTGGAATATGTATTGGGTCATCTAAAAAGTATCCGAAGTACTTTGTCACTAGATATATGACCATCAACACACATCTAGTGACAAAAAACCGCGGATACTTTTTAGATGACCCAATAGTTTCTGAAGGTTGAAATCGTGTTATTTCTATCGCTATCGCTATTCCTTTGCATTGTATCTGGAGTTTTAAGGGCATTCTACAATGCGTTGCAAACACCCGTTGATGTCGTGACAATCAATTAGAAGCGTTAATGATATTATTTATGCTTCTGATTGGTTGTCGCGACAAACGTTTCAACTGGCAACAGTTGTTTGCAACACATTGTAGAATGCCTTTTAATCTAGATCTACAATAGATGTTTTAGGCCCGGTTGCACCAATGCTATTTTGATTTTAAGGGAAACTTAAAACTCTCTCTATCTCGTTTTAAAACCAAAAGAGATAGGGACAAAAAGAATTTTAAATCTTGCTTAAAATTAAAGTTGGTGCAACTGGGCCTAAGCCTTAAGCCGTAAGAAATTGACCAATTACAGTCGAATGCGAGGAAAATAATCGATTGCGATTCGTCCAATGGCTTAAGTTTCTTATGGCTTAAGGCTTAAAAATCTGTTGTAGACCGGGCTTAAAGATATGGGAGTTTTCGATCTTTGGTTTTATAGGTTGGTACTATTTGAACGTTTGTCAGTTTTGATTTTGAAAGTAAACAACGATTTAAAATCCGCTACTAGGATCTGTAGGTCTAACGTATGATCGTCTTGCGTGTATCTAACGTTGTCTAACGTTTTGAGAGTTCTGTTTACGTAAGTATTGCTGCTTATTTGAAATAATTATTGCCTTACGTTATTTATTAAGTAGTAAACACAATAAGGAAAAATAATTATTAACAGAATCAATGTAATAAGTTCAATTTTTGAGAACGAGGATAGAAATTGTTTCTACGTGCTAATCTAAGCCTAATTGCATTTGATATGGGTACTAACTAATAACTTTCTATTGAATTGTCTTAAATTTGATAATATGTGTAAACACATATACATGTATTTAATTGATCATTTTGGTGATATATATCAATTCACATATATCAATTTAGTATGTCATTCTTTAAATACATTGCTGAAATTAAGATAATTTAATAGAAAGTTACTAGTATTTATAGTAGTTACACATAGTAGTTACACATATCAAATGTTCAGTATGAACTAAGTTAACATATCATGTTTCTGTATAATTATTTTGAAAAATAACTTGAAATTGTATGTTATATCTACAGTTTATTGAATATTCTTAAGTTTTTTTCTTAATAAAATTATATGACCTCTTTATGAAATATAAATAACCTGAAATTTTGCATTTATACTCCTTGATTTTCATTTGCAGGAGTTTTTTATAATAATTAGTTGTGATCATTAATATCATGGGCAATTATGCGAATAAATTGTTATTTTATACTAACGAAAGTCAAAAGGAATGTAATGAACATCAAATGGTTGTGCAACAAGCAACTATAGAAGATAACAACATATGTACACCAATATTATCTGAAAAAAGAGTGCTGGGTGATCCACGTTCAGTCTCAGCAGGAATTAGAAGAACTCCTATTGAAGTAAAATTTTATTAATAATTTGATTGTAGAAAAAATTTATGAATTATTTATATGTTTTTCTAATTTATATATTCTTTTCGACATTTAATATATAACTTAATATTTTAATAGATTAAATATATTTCAAGTGGAGAAAATAAAAAGACACCAAGCACCATGTCAAAATATTTGCAGAAAAAACAGTATCTTGAAACAGATATGTATGTAGTGATGCCACCACTAACACCTAAAAAACATTATATATCAAAATCGATGGACAGCGATAAACAGTCAGATTTTGTATGTTATTTAATATTTAACTCCTTTACAAATTTTTCTTATATATATTGAATAATTGGATTTATAATATGTTTTGTTTAAATGTATGTATTCTGATATCTTTTTTAAATAACTAAGTTATCAAGATCTATATGACTTAAACAAAAGTGTTCTAAGTTATTTTTTTAATGTTTTATCTTTTTAAATAGAATAATATATTTCATTATAGTTTTGTAAGATATGACCGTTAAAAATTACACTTATTGACACTTACACATTATTGAATTTCTCAAGACATCTTACAAAACTAATAAAATATATATATATATATATAATTTAAAAGATAAAAAGATTATTTAAAAAGATTAAAATAAAATAATTAAAATATTCTTGAGGTTTCCACGGGTGCTTTCTATAAAGATTATGCGTTTCGCGGGTTTCCTCCGTGTCCGGATCTATTCTTGGAATGCCAACAGCTCAGTATCAAGCTGCTCCTCGCCCTGATGAAGTGGACTGCAAGGTTCACGAAACGTTGGCATCCCAAGAATGGATCTGAACATGGAGAAAACCCGCAAAACGCATAATCTTTATATAAAATAATTAAAACTTTTATCTATTTAATTGTACATTATTATATAGATTAAAAAATTTTTTTTATCTCTTTTTTTTAATTCAACTTTAAAAAAACTGAGTACTCTTAAATACTATTAGGTGTTGGAATTAATTCGTAGCGTTTTACAAGTGATGGGAAGTACTTTCATTAATGTATTTTTTAATGCTCATGTGAAATAAATAACATTCTTTCATTAAAAAACGCTACGAATTAATTCCAACACCTAATATATGATTGGCCTTTCAGATTCTAAGATTTCTATAATGTTTAATAAGCAAAATAAGAATCTTATGCATATCTTATACAAATAAAGTGTTTTAAATCTTATAAACATACTTTATTTGTCCATTGTTTAAAAAGAAAAAATTTAATTTATAATATGGATTTTTATAGATTGATGTGCAGGATTCGACACCAAATGTTAATGTAGCAAAGAGTTCAAAAATAATTACGCCAATAGATAAGGAACGCTTTATAATTTTGGGATTAGATCCTAGATCTCCAGCTGCAGATTTTGACAGAACTCCTATCTTAATGCCAAAATCTCTTGCGTTGATAAAAGCACGATCACAAGAAAATTTGAGTCATAAAGGTAGTTACGAAGTGGATATTTACAATCCGAAAAATTCTTGTCAGAAGATCGATACAGCAATCCCAATTAATATCCCAGAAACACGATTATCCGATACAGCTTCAGAAAATCTGAAAGCATTAGATACAGAGGAACAGGATGAAGTATCTAGGACAACTCTGGATAATTCTGATTTAAATATCTCCAAAAGTGAAAAGGAAATTACAGTTATTAGAAATCCGAAATATATTAGTGAAAAGAGAAGATCGTTGATCTCGGACAAACAGATAGTTGCTATTGATAATGAAGAAGACAAAAATGAGACAGAAAAACAGGATGAGTGTGAAAATATTGAATCTAATACAAAGACAAGAGATGACGATAAGATTAAATTGTGGCATGATTCATTATCTTCGGAGAAAAGCGTATCAGGTAAGAAGGATGAGAAAGAATTATTGCGGAAAAAAATTTCGAGAGACGATATAATTATAACGTTTGATAAATATACCACGATTAGTACCTCTTTAAAGCCAATGAAGACAGATTTTCGAAAAAAAGGAGACACAAAAGGAAAAAAAAAGAACACTAAAGTAAATGTTAAACTTAATGAAGAAAAAATTTTTACTCTTGAGAACAAACAGGAAATCGAAATATATGAGGTAATTTATACACTATTATAGTACTATATACGTATATACAAAATTATATATGTATATATATATTTGCAAATAATTAATAATTTTTTTAGAATCGAATACCTCTTGGCAATCGATCTAATAACAATCAAATACAAAAAAAATCGCAACAATTGTTGAAAAACAAGACTGCTATTGGAACACAGGAGAATACGCCACCATCTAAGACGTATAGTAGGAAGACTAGAAATGGAACTCAATGGGATCCGAATTCCACGGTCCTCATTTGATTAAAGTGTTTAGATTAGCTGATTTATCTTATGCTTAAGAATAGAATAAAAGTGACAATAAGTGAACTTGTTATTAATAAAATAGTTTAATACACTCATTTCGAAATAAATTGTAAAATAAATTATCTAAATAAACATTTCATATCAGTATTTATTTAAGTATCATGTTTCTGCATTATCGTACGAATTTGAGTTTTTACCGCTTGAATTGAAGACTGAAGATCTTTGCTGGATTGTATCAAAGATATTACACTGAAAAGTACATTTGAAGTAAATTAGAATCGTATATATGTTTAAAATATCACAAACTAAGAAGTTTGCAATGTATAAGATATACAGAATATTTCAAAAAGTATTTGTTAATTTACAGATTGATTTACTATATTTTAATTATTTAATTGCATTAAACTTCATGTACCAACAAGCTTGTTTGCATTACACAGGGTTGTCACAAATTCCTTATCTTAAAATTCCATAACTTTTCCCTGATTTCCAAACAAAATTTTATGATTTTCCTTGATTTCAATAATATTTTGAATTTATGTATTTCCTGATTTGGAAACCGTTAAATATTTTGTTAAGAGATCAATTTAACATAGCAATGTAAATTACTATTCATGTTACTGACACTGCTTGCATTTTTAATTGTGTTAGTAGTTCCAAAATTTAAGCCTCTAATAACCCCTTTTACATCGAGTAAAATTGATATGCGTATTAACTTTTTATTAAATTATCTTAATTTTAGTAATATACTTAAAGAATGATCTAAATTGATACAATACACATCAAAATGATAAATACGCATATCATGTATATGTTTGCATGTATCGCCAAAATAAAGATAATTCAAAGAAAGATACTCGTAGTATCCATATCAAGTGCACGATGTAGAGTGCGTTCCGAAATATACATGAAGCACATGAGATATTATTTTATTTTTCGATGAAGAACAATCCATCATGCGCTTTGTGTGTAATTCGGAATGCACCCAATATCTATCTTGAAAAGAAACGCAAAGCTTATGTGTTGCTTACGTCACAATTTAAATTTAAGTAAGCGTTACGTCAATTCTTGTGTTCAAACTCATACTTATGGATCTAATTATTTACGTTCAACCTCTGTACGAGTAAGTTTTATGCCTAAATTCTAAGCCGAATCATAAGGTTTGTAACATATTCTTGTAAAAATTTTTAAGTGCTTATACCTTTATACAATATTTTTACAGACAGCTTACTAGCCATAAAATTTACTACAAGAAATTTTAAATATTTACGAATAATCATACGTCCTACGATAAATATGCATAAAATTAAAATACTAGTCATAAGTTCTTATAAATTTTACGAAAACACGTTACAAGTTTTACGATTCTGCTTAGAATTGATCCATTAATTCCGAAATTCATCGAAAAGAAAATGTTGCACCTTTTAATTACTTTTTAATTATTGTACATATTTACTTTTTAATTGGTTGTATTATATATATATTAAACTTCTTTAAAGCCAAAAATTTTTTTCTAATTTCCCTGGCTAATTTCCTTTTCAATTTTCTTGATAATTTCCTGCTCTCTAATTTTGTGGCAACCCTCTTACATTTCAAAGTCGCAAAACGTTTTGAAATTTTCTGTATATGCGTGCAAAGGCATCTATACCTTGGATTTTTTATGACTATTTTCTTTTTTTCATTATTAGGCTTTTCCATTAACTTGATTGTGATTTTACTTTCCACTTTCTTTACATTGCAGAATACATTCGTTTTCTCGGAGAAATTTAATCGCGTGATATTTCTAGTATCTATCAATCGTGGTCGAACAACTTTAACTTTGTCAATACAGCGTACTCTGTAATTTTTCTGTTTTTGCACATTTGAATCTAGATTTCTATTTGCTTGTTGACTCCCTGTCTGCATCAATGCCTCAGTCGATTGATACGGCATTGGATACGATTCTGCACTAGACACGGTGCTGCTATTACAACCACTCTTCCAATTTATTGATAAACGAGGTTCGGACACAGGTTGTAGATCTCTGGTTGGAAGTATCCCATTACAAATAGAAGACAATGTTTCTCCAGGATAGAAATATTTAATCCGTTCCTCGGTGAGGGGCAAAGTAGGAGTTTTCTTTTTTCTATGATACTGTTCTCTGCAAATAAATATTTAATATATCTATCTGTTTAACATTAAGATTGTGTCTAATATGTAAGTACCCAGATAACAAAATGTTCCTTGGTATAGAAAGAAAATAGGTGCTTAGCAACATAAGTTTCCCTTCAATTGGCATTATGTTGCAGACATTAGGGTATCTATCATGGAATATGTCAGAATGAATTCCGATCGGAATTATTCCGGTTTCCCTAGAAAATATTAGGTCATTTAAAAAGTATCCGCGGTTTTTTGTTCAATTTTTGAATGAAAAAACCGCGGATACTTTTTAAATGACCCAATACAATAAGAACTCTAGAGAACAATTGAATAATTTTGATTGGAATTCCATTTCGATTTGTTTCCATGATATATGCCCAAAACAATAATAATTTTATTTAGGACAACCTGAAGGCATTATGCAGACAACGATTACTTGTGCAAACGAACAGAAACTATTGCGAAAATTGCAAAATAGTACAGGATACTCAGTTTAATCTGTTCCATTTGTCTACGAAAGATTATGCGTTCATTACCGAATACACCTTATACATGCATTAATCTAACATCTAACTTTAACCGTAATATTTTTTAGTGTTCAACTGTTAGTTTTATTGTTATTTTAATCCTTTATTATTTTCATATTTAATAAAAGTTCTTAATAAAATCTGTATTCGTTAATCACAATCTAAATTCTTAAAGACAAAGCATATATTAAAAAATAAAAATAATGTTAGTAGAAAAAGAATTATAGAAATTTATTAGATAAGTTCAGTATACAGAGAACAGCTTGCTGTTTAGGAAAAAAAAAAAAAATATATATATATATATATATATTAGGTGTTGGAATTAATTCGTAGCGTTTTACAAGTGATGGGAAGTACTTTCATTAATGTATTTTTTAATGCTCATGTGAAATAAATAACATTCTTTCATTAAAAAACGCTACGAATTAATTCCAACACCTAATATATATATATATACAGGGTTGGCCATATTCGACGGAAAGATCTGGCAATACTGTAACTTTTGACAGAGATGTTAGATCGACGTTTCCCATGATTGAAAAAAAAAAAACATCTTTCCGTCGAATATGGCCAACCCTGTATATAACTTAGAGTTTTAAATTTCAATAATCACACTGTTACAATTAATAATGATTATTGAATACTATAATTTTTATATTACAAAAAAGTAATGAATCATCACTTTTCAAGAAATATGGTAATGCGTTACTTTTAAAAATTAATAACGAATAATCATAACACTTATAACTATTATTAATAATGATTTTTCTCAATCTTGAAATACCCAGCAAGTAAAATATTAATCATATACTATACTTGAGCAGAACATTGCTAGCATTAACTTTGTATTAAATAAGCATTAAACAAGAATTAAGATAATTACAACAAATCTGTACATTTTCAACAGCTTTCATTTTGTAATTGTTTGAATGAAATATATTGTTTGAATGATCATAAAACAAAGATTTTGTTATATTTTTGCTAACAAAATTTTTAATAGATACTTGGCAAAAATCTATTAACATGTTTGGCTTTCTAGATAATCTTTAAATTTTTTTATTGTGAATTCTAGTAAATAAATTTAAATTTGTACAAATAAGTAAAATATAATCTAATTTCTATAATAGTAAGAACTCGTTAAAGTTTTTATTATACAAATATGTAAGAATTTTTTCAGACTTTTATACAGTTCGCAATAATATAGAAATGTGCACTGAAATTCGAAGACTTAGGACGAAGGGTGAAAATTTAATATTGCCGGAGAATTAATAATAATATTTAGACATACCTTGGAATAAATTTATCTACTCCTGGATTCATCAACTCCTGTTGAATTCTTTTTATTTGCGTCGCTACATCTTTACGGCGTTGTATAAGTTTTGATTTTGTCTCGTCTAAAGTTTCTAATTCAGGAGCATAACAAACATGCAGAAATCCGCCGAAGAAATTTTTATTATCAATTAAACGCTTTGCTATTCTGTGGAAGAAATGATTTAAATAATTAGATTTTATTCTGTAATTCGTAGATTTTTGTGTAATAAATGTCATTTTTTTAAAACAAAAATATATACCTCGCACTCTGAATACGTGTGTAATGTACATGGTACGTTTCTGTAAATTCTTCTGAAGGATATTCAGTTACCAACTGAATTGCTTTCACATTTCCATAGGAATAAATGAGTTTTCTCACCTCTTGTGCTAATTGCAGTTGTGGTACTCCATGTATTAACAAATGCTGTGATTCATCATTAATTGTGTAAACCTGTTACACAGAGCTAATTTGTTAAGGAAATATGCGAGCAATCGTTTTTTTATATGTGGCTCTTCAAATTAAGATAAGTAAAAATAAGATAAGTAAAAATATAATTTAGAATATAATAAAATTATAAAATTTTTTTTAAGTAAAAACATTTAAAGCAATTGAAATCGTTATAAGATGTACAAATTAAATATAACATCAATGCTTCGTATTAATTATTAATTTCAAAGAATAATTGCTGGAAATATTAATGTGTGCTTTTTTCTGGCATAATTAGATTTTCCAGCAAGAATTGACAGTATTACTAATATGTAACTAATATGTATCACTATAATGAATCATTTCATCTTTATTACAATATATACCAATGTTAAACAATAAAGTAATGCTTTGCTAATGTTATATTATGTCATCTGCATCTCTTGTTGGAAAATATTCATTGTAAATGATAATAAAAATATATCATAACACAATTGAAGCTAAATTAAATATGAAATGCTAATGCCAAAAACGAGTCAACATTGGATGTATATTAAAGTGACCAACTCTTTAAGACAAAGAGGGACATTTAAAAAAATTCAATATTAATTATCATAATTAAATTTTAATAAACATTTTTTTAATAATCGTTAACAAAACACACAAACAATATTATACAGGGTGTCCGATAATTGTTCTGACGGAGTTCGTGTAGAGCGGAGTAAAGTGAGATGGAAAGTCCTCTATCATTTTGCAATATTCACAATAGTTAACAAGATATTAATTGCTAAAAATTGCCGAAAATTGGTCTTCAATAATTTTTTACTCAAATACTATCAACTTTACAGAAAAACTGCAAGAGATAAAAATTGTTTATTTTCTTCTCATAGAGCTCTTTTTTTAGAATTTTTTCAGAACTATTTAATATCATATTTTCTCATGTTGAGAAAATGCAGTACTAAAAAGTTGATAAAAAATTCTGAAAAAAATCATAGATTTCTATGAGAAAAAAATAAACAATTTTTATCTCTTGCAGTTTTTTGTAAAGTTAATAGTATTTGAGTAAAAAATTATTGAAAACCAATTTTCGACAATTTTTAGCAATTAATATCTGTCAACTATTATGAAAATTGCAAAATGGTAAAGAATTTTCTGTCTCAGTTTAGTCCACTCTGACATGTCCACAAACTCCGTCAGAACAATTATCGGACACTCTGTATTATATTTGTAAATAACTAATAACATTTAATGTATAATATGAGATCACAACAAATATTACATCAAGTTACGAGATCATATTTTATTTTTAAAAATTATACTTTTGTACTGAAAGTATTTTATGAATAACATCTAGGTTTGAAAATAAAAAATTATAAAATTTTTCACACATCATTTTTCACAGTAAAAAATTAGATCTCACGCTTACTATTTTACATTTATTATTTTGATATTTAAAAGAAAGACAAATTGTAAGACGTTTAAGTTGAAAGACGCGCTATAGAGGAACAAAGAGTTAAAATTTGAGACTGTTCCTTCTGATTTTGAACAATTGATCACTAAGATGTAAATAAATGTAAATAAATTTTAAATTTATGAAAATCTGAGAATACATATATGTACATACACATTTCCTTAAAAATAAACCTAAATAGTAATAGTTTATGTGATGGAAATAATTATTGTTCTAACTGTAGTTATTAATATAGATAAATATCTCAAAATGTTAACAATATGCTACTGGTTTAACAAATTTAAGCAGAATATTGCAGTAGATTACATCAATTACATTAGCATCAAGTTCATGTTTCAGCAGCAAAGTCTGCCAACATAATTTGATACTTGACAGTAGATTGTTAGCGAAACCTGGTATTATCAGTCCCATTTTGTAACTATTAACTCATTGAAACAGCAATTTTGATTTCTTTTTGGTTTTTATAGTCAACAAATTTGTTTGCATGCGCGCTTGAAATTTTAAAAAATTTTGCATTTAAAATGAAATAGACACATACTTGAGCGTCAAAAAGAAAGAAAGCAAAGATGTTGAGTACAAAATATGTAAACCAGGGATGAAAAGTTATTTTACCGTTATTTTTTAAAACAATTTGATGATGACATTACAATTTTTTATGGCGATAACAACTAACTGAAAACTAAGGTTGGGAACATCACTTTTGAAAAGTAACATTTCCAATCTTAACATTTAATTACGATAACTGTCGTTATCGTCATAAAAAATTGCAATGTCATTATCAAATCGTTGTTTTAAAAAGTAATAATAGTAAAAGTAACTTCCATCCCTGCAAGCAACGCAAAAAAAACCTAATTATATTCTATAATAACAAATTGTATTATGTTAATATCCTACTAACAAAGGCTGCGTTCCGTTTCATGTATGATGTGCACGTTACATTATTTATCCTTGTTATTTACCGAATATTAAACAAGGGTAAATGATGCATCATGCGCATCATACGTGAAACGGAACGCAGCCAAGATTTATAGAAAGTACTTTGCAGAGTCTGTTGAAAACTAAGGCTGGGAACATCACTTTTGAAAAGTAACATTTCCAATCTTAACATTTAATTAACTGTCGTTATCGTCATAAAAAATTGCAATGTCATTATCAAATCGATTATTTAGATATATTATATTTCCTTAATCTCTGTCAAACAGCAAATTAATCCTAATTAAAAATAAGTAAAATAAAATTTGATTTTATTGTAGGATACAAGTCTCCAATACTACCTTGACTGCTGTTAATTTTTTTCCTTGTCTGTAAAGTGGTCTACTTTGACATAATTTTTGTTGCGTATGATGCGGCATATGTACCACTGTATACTTTTCCTCTGACATAATACAACAATATTCCTTTGTCACTTTCTGTAACGATAAAAATGATAGCAAAAGATAAAAGAATTTTAAAAATATTAAAAATTGACATTCAACACAATTTAACATTAATATTAAAGACCTCTAATATTAACCTCTTTCACCAACTCCGATTAATCATGATTTAATCACGATGATACAATCAACGTTAAGGCTGACTACAGTCCCTAGAACTACCAGAGCTGGCCATCCCTCCAGCCTCTCTTGTGATTGGCGTGCCCCACAATGGCAGTATCAATTGAGAATGCACATACATTCATATCACCAATTGAGAGCAAACACACATTTCAGACACGTACACCATTTTTAGGACATGACCAAACTCTGGTGCCTACTGCACACTGGACGCGATAAGCGATGAGCGACGAGTGATATCCAATAAGAGCTTTGCTTTGTGTCGTCACGTGAGCAAAATCACAGCTTTTATTGGATATCGCTCGTCGTTTATCGACGCGTCGTCCATCGCGTCCAGTGTGAACTAGGCATGGTAGTTCTAAACATGCGATTACATGGAGCGCGATACGCGGAACGCGATATAGTAACTAATAGTAACTAACTAGGCAACTAGAAAACCGTATCATGTACCGCCTATTTCTTTCGCTGATATTATTAGGTCATCTAAAAAGTATCCGCGGTTTTTTGTCACTAGAGTGTTGGTCATATATCTAGTGACAAAGTACCGCGGATACTTTTTAGATGACCCAATACATGGAGCGCGACATTACATTTTGCATGCGATTTGCGACATGAGCTAGTGACAAACTCACATCAGTATAAATTTTTTAAAAAATAACTTATTTTTATGCACACTTTATCGATACTCTTATTTTTTTAACAGATTTACTTAATAATCGCATTTAAATCAATTAATTCCATTAAAAAGTGCATAGCAGTGTATAATAATGTGAGTTTGTTATTAGCCCGTGCCGCAAACCGCGCACAAACCGTAATGTAATATCAGCGAAAGAAATAGACGGTACGTGATACGCGATTTCTTATAGCGTTTTCGGCCCAACCGAGTTTGCACTAATCTGGATTGAAGTAATGATGTTTCGTGCTCTCCTATTGGTAGAGCGTGTAATGTCAACCAATAGCGAAACATTTTCTAACCCAAGTTGATGCAAACCTGGTCGGGCCAAAAATGCTTTTAGTTGCCTAGTTAATTATTATTAGTTATTGTATCGCCCTCCATGTAATCGCACTCTAAGGACTCTAGAGCTGATTATCTCTAGGGCTGATATCCAAGGTCCTAAAGTCATTTAACAAAGTACCGCGATGAGAAAATTCATTGAATTAGTATTTGGAGCCAAAATGGCGTCGAAGTGCTATCCTAACCTGATTCTGTTAAAAGATCGGAAATTCATACAAGGATCTGGAAGAAGAAGAAGAATGTGATTTTGTTATTATTAAAAATTTCCGGTTGCTATGTTGAAAATAGGGGGTTTGCATGAAAAAATAATACATTTTTTTGTTTATTATGGAAATATATATTATTATAAATTTATGTATAAAATTTATAATTTTAGCAATAGATAAGTACTAAAAAACTAAAATAAAGTTTAATAATATTGGGTCATCTAAAAAGTATCCGCGGTATTTTGTCACTAGATATATAATCATCAACACACATCTAGTGACAAAAAACCGCGGATACTTTTTAGATGACCCAATATTTGAAATTTGAGAAAACAATTTTGATTGGCTAACAAGTGCACGACGTCACACTAATAAATCGTCTGCAACCGTCTGCTTATGCTGAAAGGCGAAATCTTAAAATTCTCTTCTTAAAAATCTCTTCATAAATTAAGAACATTAAAATAAAATGTCAAACCAACTGGATCCACAATTCATTAAAGTCGATTTAACGAATTTATCACAAATAACTGTATTTATGGTTTGGAAGTATATTGTTAGTGATGAGTGATATAATGCTCCAGAAGTTCGAGGAATAAAACCAACTTTGTAAATATATTTGTATTATTACAATGGTAATTTTTTTCAATTTTATTCTAAGTAGCATAAATAAATATCATAATTAATGCATCTATCATAGATCATCAAGAGAAAAGTACACTGATTCTCTGCTATAGCAGAGTATAATTATGTTAGCGTGAAATGGGAAAATTCTATTTGTACAGTAAAAGGAAAAATCTGTTCCGAACACAGAGTTCGACAAAAAGATTATACTGTAATCTGTATTGTCGACGAAGAAAAAGAAATTGTTCAACGTGAATGCCTGAATGATCAGAAGATTAAAATATTTGAGAGCAATAGTTTAAAAAACAACTAAATTTTTATTTCATAAAAGTAATAATTCAATAAATAGTCGTTTAAATATCTTTATAGAAGTCATTTGCTTTAAAAATATAAAGTAAAAATAAATTCAAGATAAAAATTTATATACGTATAATATATATACATATTATATTATATACATATATTAGGTGTTGGAATTAATTCGTAGCGTTTTACAAGTGATGGGAAGTACTTTCATTAATGTATTTTTTAATGCTCATGTGAAATAAATAACATTCTTTCATTAAAAAACGCTACGAATTAATTCCAACACCTAATAATATATATATAATATATATATATAGTAATACATATTTGTAATAATATAAATATATTGTTATGTGTACAAGTAATTAAGTTTCTATAAATAGAATTCAATTATAGGAGAATGTAAGCATGGTATAGCATTTTTAATATGAATTAATAGAACATATGAGTCTGTATCTCCACAATTGAATTAAATATTATTGGAGAAAATCAGTCTAATACAACTTCAAAAAAATTTACAATTGATAAGATAAATTTTGAATCTGTGACTGAAAATTTAGGTGACAACTCTAATTTTATAAAGTAATCAAACAAGCCAAAGTAAAACAATTAGATAATCAGTTGTCGAAACATACATTATTAGACATAAAGAAGAAAGAACAGTTTATACATTATCAGTAGAGAAGAACAGTTTATACATTATCAACTTATCAGTTAATATTTAACTTTTATAAAAAATATTCATTGCCAGTTAATCATTTCATGTAACATTTGTAAACGAAAAAATGTTTGAAAATTAAAAAAGCGAGTTATTCTAATAAATTCTATTAATTTAAGATTATAAATATTTAAAACATGGCATTTATAAATTGAAAATATATTTTTTTTAATCATGGAATATAATTTTAAAATAATTTTAGATGTAAAATAATTTTACAAATTCCCAAAATACTTTTATATATTTGATATTCAATGTTTTAGCTTACATTTTAAATTATGTTGGATATTTTTACATGAACATGATTAATATTTTTATAATTGTTATAATTAAAAAGAATAAAAAACATATTTTATATAAACAATAAGATAGGAAACAAGACCGTTTATATTAAATAACATTACAATCCGAAGCGCCACTACGGTCTAAGTATTAAGATGTTGAACTAATATATATATTATTCAAACGAATGAATTAATTTCAGAAATAATAATTACGTGTCGATATGGTTGTCGACATTAACGCAATTAATCTGAAATGTAATAATCCCCCCAAAATTCCCCAAATTAATCTTAAAAAACTGTAATAAACTTATTGCGAAAAAATATTGCCTCGGCCGGGAGTCGAACCCGGATCTCTTGCATTCCGTGCGAGCGTCCTGAGCCTTTAGACTACCGAGACCTTAGCAATAATTTTTCGCAATAACCGATATGTATCGAGAGTAACGCATTATTTCAGCGCGCGTTTATAAACAATAAGATAGGAAACAAGACCGTTTATATTAAATAACATTACAATCCGAAGCGCCACTACGGTCTAAGTATTAAGATGTTGAACTAATATATATATTATTCAAACGAATGAATTAATTTCAGAAATAATAATTACGTGTCGATATGGTTGTCGACATTAACGCAATTAATCTGAAATGTAATAATCCCCCCAAAATTCCCCAAATTAATCTTAAAAAACTGTAATAAACTTATTGCGAAAAAATATTGCCTCGGCCGGGAGTCGAACCCGGATCTCTTGCATTCCGTGCGAGCGTCCTGAGCCTTTAGACTACCGAGACCTTAGCAATAATTTTTCGCAATAACCGATATGTATCGAGAGTAACGCATTATTTCAGCGCGCGTTTATAAACAATAAGATAGGAAACAAGACCGTTTATATTAAATAACATTACAATCCGAAGCGCCACTACGGTCTAAGTATTAAGATGTTGAACTAATATATATTATTCAAACGAATGAATTAATTTCAGAAATAATAATTACGTGTCGATATGGTTGTCGACATTAACGCAATTAATCTGAAATGTAATAATCCCCCCAAAATTCCCCAAATTAATCTTAAAAAACTTTTTTAAGATTACGACACGTAATTATTATTTCTGAAATTAATTCATTCATTTGAATAATATATATATTAATTCAACATCTTAATACTTAGACCGTAGTGGCGCTTCGGATTGTAATGTTATATTTTATATAATACGTACATTTGATTATATATAATATTTTATATAATCGAAATGATCTTTACAACAAAAATAATTCCATTTTCCTGATTCATCAACACGATGTACACTTTTTTCTCACATTTTCAGCTTAAAGCATATAAAATAGCAATTTTTCCAATGTTTTAATTGTTGTGCTTTTACACAAAAGTACAAAAAGTTTTTTGTACATATTTCCTTTGTTTATTTTAAAAATAAATTAATTTTTTAATAAATAATTGTGGTTTCATTGTTGTATAATGTCACAGCACATTTGGGAAGGCTCGGTCGTATTTGGAACGTCTTTGGCATTTTAAATAATGCAATTCTTTATTATTTATTTTTTTGCACAATTTGTGTTAAAAAATTATTTAAAGATTGCATTTAAATATATAAATATATATATAAATTATAAAATGCAATATTTTTTTAAAATTATGCAAACTCCCTATTGCAAAAACGTAGCAAAAGAGGCTAAAGTTTTGAATAATCGCGCGTCAAGGAACCAAAATGGCGGCAGTTCGCGATACTTTGTTAATCTAATGACTTTACATAGTCCGTTCTTTAGTCACACAGCACATTCTGTACTATGACACAGTATAGGCACCGATGAGATATTATTAAAGCCGACATCCTTACGGAAGTTCGCGTCCTTGAGAATATTGAAATGATTAATATCCGTATTCATAGTCCTTCCTTGAAGAATGAGGATTTATTATTCCTCATTTCACGTTTCATAAACTTTCCTTGATCAAGAAGCTTTATTAATTTCCTTTTCTCAAAGGAAGTTACGAGTTTCCTTGAAGAGGAGATGCAGTAACCAAGGTTTTCATAACCAAGCAAACCTTCAAATTTATTTTGTTATATCTTTTTACTTTCGATAGCTTTTAATTTAGATCAATCGCATCGACAATTATTTTCGATAGCTTTTTTTCGGAAATAAACTGTGCCAAAAGCATTTTCTCCTTCGTATAATAAGCATTATGGCGAATTCGACTGGAAGCACTGATACATATTAAAGCCGTTGTACACTGATTTAATTTTAGTAGAAAAATAAAATGCAAATATTTTGAATTATGAAATACATATTTTACCTAATAATGGAATGAAATGTATTGAGTATTTCACGTTTTAATCGATTTTTATGTTTATTTAAACATATATTTATGTTATTTTATGTATGTACGGTTGTAATTTTATGTATGGAGGTTTTAATGTGCATTAGTGCATACTTAGTGCATCCAATCGAATTCGCTATTAGTTTTATTTTTGTCCATTATTGTTGTAAAATGCTTAATCACGATTTTATTTAATCGACAATGCCTTTATAATCTTTATTATTCATAATTCATGATATTAGGTTTGCATATATTGGGTCATCTAAAAAGTATTCGCGGTTTTTTGTCACTAGATGGTATTGATGGTCAACACCATCTAGTGACAAAAAACCGCGGATACTTTTTAGATGACCCAATATTATGATATGCAGCTTTCCAGGTTACTAAAATCCCTAAAATATTCCTTCTTTCGGGAAAATAGATTTGTGATCAGTTTATGACTCAAAGAGGCCTTGAAGAATCGAGGAATCCTTCATATATGAAGGCTTCTTCCACCCTTAAAATAAGGAAGAACTATGAATACGGGTGTTAGAGTTAAAAACTGATAATATTATATTAATTTTTTGATTTATTAATTTAGTAGACTAGTAATTTAGTAGAATAGTATTTATGCATTTAGAACTAAATAATATTTGATTTTTCTTTAAAATTGTGATTTCAATGTTATCGTCAAAATTTGATTATTAACAGAGATAATAACTGCAGAGAAAAAAATTGTAATTTTTCTGTAATATATTGTATTGTATTGTATATTGGATTGTAAGAAATTCATTAGATATACACACAACAGAGATACAAACAGCGTGAGGGCTGTGTGGCTCAGTGGCAGAGCGAAAGTCTGTCAACTCGGAGGGAGAGAATAGGCCTAGGATCGAGACGAGGAGCGCTCTGATATTTTTCTCTGTTGTCAATTGTTTATAGAATATTACAAGTATTTATTTATGGAACATTTATATAATTAAAAATCATGAATTTAATAATGCATGAGCCAAATATTTATATTATTAATAGCAAATTTATGTCAATTGTCGATATAATTGTCAACGTTCTTCAATTATCCCTCTGGGCCCTCGGGACTTTTTTATACCGCCGAAAATTTGACGGTCTTTAAAAGGCTGCGTTCGGAAACATCGCTCATTGATGTGCTTCGGTGATTTCAGTGGAGAAGTAGTGGGAGTATCGTGTGCCTTTGTGTGGTGAGTGTTCTCGAACGGCTTCTGTGTGGCGTGTGTGTCATCTCAATTCCATCTCCCCGCTCACATTTAACCCTAACTTCGAGCTAAACAATTCACCGGTGAAGAAAGGCAATGGAATGATTATAAAGAAGAACGATGGCGGTATATGATTGTAAAAAAAAAGTAATATAAGTCATTCCTTCCAAATTTCGAATTTCGATTTGTCGATTCCCTTATGCACTATGCATTATGCGTTATGCAAGTCTGTGCTGCGGCCATAACACACCGGCTCCCCTTGCTTTTCGCATGGGTGGTTTAGTGGCACTCGGTGTGACTCTCTCGAGGTTCCGAATGATCTTACACTAGTGCACACCGAATACACACGAGTATTTCTGAACGGCTGGCGTGTATTAGTGGCACACCAGTGAGTGTTTTCAAACGCAGCCATAGTATCTTGTCGGTGGTATAGATAAGAATAGTAGTTTTAGTGTTCCTTCCAACAAGCGACACGATGCGACACAGTGGTCATGTCATCTTTATTTAATATTGGCAAACAACAAGAATGTAATGATCCATTGTGTCATTTGTGTCGCTTGTTGGAAGGCTTAGTTAAGGGCTCTGCATAATAAAAGGAACAGAGAATAAAAATTTTAACCTATTAGAAATCATGTATTGTGGAATACACAATTTCTGATAGGTTGAAATTCTTATTCTCTGTTCTTTGTTCCTTGTTCCTTTTATTGTGCGGAGTCCCTTATTCCAAAAATAGGGGCAACAGTTTTGCGCAATTTTCAACATGGTACTGTAGGACATAAAGGTCAAAGATACCGACGCAGAGTGAAACTATTGTTCTTATTGGGTCATCTAAAAAGTATCCGCGGTTTTTTGTCACTAGATGTGTGTTGATGGTCATATATCTAGTGACAAAGTACCGCGGATACTTTTTAGATGACCCAATATTTATACTGTGACTATAACTGCTCGTTGACCGCTCAGTAAGCTCTTGTATCTGTTTAGTCTATATTATTAAATTTAATAGAATATGCCACTCAGATGCAATAATTCACTGAGCGCTCAGTGAGCAGTTGTAGTATTGAGAGTGCATTCGGGGAGACACTATTCGCGAATATGGATGCAAATGCTAGCAACGCTGTTCGTGGAGTCAATAGCGCAATAGCAAGCTCCATGAACGATTCTATCGTAGCGTTGGTAGAGTTTAACCAAAGAGATATACTCGTCGAGATTAAGTTAATATAGAGGATTCTGTTTTCAATCACCAATCAAACTTTTTTCTGTAATTTAAATTTTTAAGGTTTTGTAAAGTACGTATTTGTAATGTAAATTTTTAATTTTTTTGTAGTGAATAACAGAACGCAATCTCAATTGCAATTTCTATGATGGCTTGTCATTAGGCTGGAGTGAACAATGTAAATTAGATCAAAAAATTAATAGTTACACCGAGTAAATTAATCAGATAAAAGAATCCTTGAGCATTCATTATCGATTTAAGAAGAAGCATCTATATCTAATAAGAACCTTAAGCATCTACAGTGGAATACTTTGCCACGCTATGCCGCAATAGTAACTTTTTTCTGTACATGGGAATTAAAAATCGTCAGTAATAAGATACTACTCTGACTTTCAAAATTGTAATAAAATCAAATACACAAGTTGAACTTCGTAGAACCTTTGAAAAGTTAAAGATGATACACAAGCAAGAATTATGTTTACTCCAGCGTAGTGCAAGCTATCAATTGCAAAGATTAAAATTGAGATGCATTCACTATGAAATTTGAAATTCACACATTATGTACAGGGTTGGCCATATTCGACGGAAAGATGTTTTTTTTTTCAATCATGGGAAACGTCGTTACTCGATCTAACATCTCTGTCAAAAGTTGCCAGATCTTTCCGTCGAATATGGCCAACCCTGTACACCCAAGGACTTCGATTCTTTCCCTCGATTATTTTTTTAGAACTTCCAAAAATTCAAATTATTTTGTCTTTATGTCAGATTTATTTGCAAACATACATAAGATTTAATTATGTCGTTATTTGTGCACAGACTATAAGCATTAATGTAAAAAGGTGATCATTTCTCAGTTTGTGAAAATTTCCGAGGGAAAGAATCGAAGTCCTTGAATGTTTACTCTACAAAATTCTAAAGAGAGAAAAGTTTGGTGCACTTCTCAGCAAACGAGAATGGATTAAAATGGATTAAATCTTTTTTAATGCGAATTTTAAATCCATGAAAGTGGATTGAATGGATTGAAATGGATTGAATCCCAGCTGATACTAGTTTAATATTTGAAAAAAAAATCATCATTTTTAAGGGTTACAAATTTTATTCCTAAGATATTTATAATAATTATACCTAAAATTAATTACTTCAAATTGATTAAAAAATGCATCTTAGTAGGACCTGGGATCTCTGGGTTATATGTGAATCTTCTACGTTATCCACTACATCACTTCTTCAATTCGTAAATGTGTTATTCATTCTCTACTTCAATTACAGGGTGGGCCATCTATTGGTACGTTTTTGAATTTCGTCGTATGGCAACACCGAACGAGCTACAGACCCGAAATTTTGACAGTTTATTAGTCATACCGTCCGCGGCACGAAACAACATGTTTTCTCTTGAAGAGCGTTTTGAAATTTTAAAAACTTATTTTCAAAGTCAGTGCTGTGTCGCCGAAACTGTACGAATTTTGAAAAGAAATATGGGTCGTGATAGAGCACCCACCGAAGGAGCTATACGCAAATTGGTGAGGAAAGTTCGTGAGAAAGGGATGTTAGTGGATGACATTATATTACGACTGTTTTGAGTGAAATTGGCGCCGAGGTAGTCCAAAATGTCATTAATAATTGGGGTGACCGAATGGCATACTGTAAGGCCAGTAGAGGGAGCCACATGAACGAAATCGTTTTTCATTCTTGACGCGGATACTTTTAGCTTCACAACAAAAAAAAAATTAATAAAAAATATCAATGTATGCTCATTTGATCGCATTTTTAAAAACGTACCAATAGATGGCCCACCCTGTACAACCAGCTAAACTAGTAACGAAATTATACATATATAATAAAAATATCATCATTTAACAGATATAATAAAATATAAACAATTTATATTACTATGAGACAACATTGGGTAAGTGTCGGATAATCTAATCTTGCTTGGCCGATGTCGCGCGCCATGATTAGCTTAATATTCGGGTTGTGTTTGACTTAGTTTGAGAGTGTTCACATCAATCATTCATTTTACTTCTAATCAAAGATAAATAAAGAACATAGCTCAATTATTTTTACGTTACAATTTTTTTGAACTTGATTGGATTAAAATGAAAAATTTCGTACTTATAATTTTAAATAATTTAAATAGCATTTCATTTATGGTCCATTTTTAAATAAAAACTTTTTTTATTCAATTACATTGAAAAATTGCATTTCATATTCACAATTCTGAATTGAATAGTATTCACGATGCACAGAAAATGCTAATATTATTTTTGGATTGAAAGGCATACAGATATGCTCTATGCAATTCATATAAATGAATAAAAATGCATTCAGGATTGAAAAAGATTTATTTTAACATTCATGAATGTATATTTCTGAAAATCTGAATCCATTTTAATCCATTTCAATCCATTCTTATTTGCTGGGTTAAGAACAGAATTCCCTCAAACATTAATCAAACTATGACGAATGTTAAATGCTAGCCACGTTACGCTAAGATCGGATCTGTAAACGCTAATGCTACCAATACACTACCTCGGAAGGAACAATGTTGATAGTGCGCAGTTGTGACATAACACGCTACCATTAGTGGCCTAGTTTCCATCGAGGATCAGAATATAAAAATTAACCAACTACAATCGAGCATTCCCCTGTCACTCGACTATAACAGGGGAATACTCGACTGTAGTTGGTTGGTTTTTACATTCTGATCTGGATTCCTTGGTGGAAACTAGACCACTGACGTCATGATCATGTTTGTTAGCGCTATCTGCAGCTCCACGAACAGGGAATCGATTCTGTACTTGAAATGAGGTAAAAATTATAAAAGTGAGCGAATTTACTAGAATATTGATAATTTCATTGGTCAACATTGAATATACAGAATCGACCTCCAGTAGCGCTAAATAGCACGAATAACGTCTCCCCGAACGCACCCTGAGTGCATCCAGTAGACTTGCTAAAAATACATTTTCATGTACTGCAAGGTTGCCAAGTCAAAAAATAATTTCTGTATAATTTGTAATAAAATTTTCCGAGAAATTTTTGAAAAAAATGTGAGAAATTTTCGAGAAATTTCTGAAAAAAAAAATTTTGTAAAAATCTAGGGAAAAATAAAAAATTAGGTTGCGTTCGGAAACCTATTCCTCAAGGTAGGATTTGCTTAAATCCATTCGTAAACATCATTTTGTCATTATTCCTCGTTCCCAACAACGTTCCCAAAAATTCCCAGAATGTACTCTGCGTGCCTCACTCGGGAAAGATTACTTGCACAGTGCATCAAATTACATCAAGTACGATATATTTTTCAAGCGTGTATTCACATGTATTGGGTCATTGATGGGTTGACCATCAACATCATCTAGTGACAAAAAACCACGGATACTTTTTAGACGACCCAATACAATATAATGAATAAAATAATTAAAATAAATAAATTGTCATACTATGTTGTAGAAAATGTGAAGAAAACACCGATTTTTGACACGAAAAAAGAAAAAGGTCTTCTATAAAACAAAACAAGTAAATGCAATTATTTAAATTGTTTAATCCCTTTTATTAACGCATGTATTTTTATTTATACGTTAGTTATTTTGACATAATTTATAGATATTTATATCTGTAGCAAGTTTTAGTCTGTTTATTTACTATTAACTTTTCTGGAATATACATGTAAATATGTGTGTAAATGAAGATATTTTATGTATTATTGAGATTATGTCATTGTTATCAGTTTTTTCCTCAGTCTTTGCTCTAACTGTTCGGGAGGTTTTTGTTTCTTATCGTCACATTTACCGAGATAGTCACGTGACGTTTCCTCGATAAGTTAACAAAAATTTTTTGTACTATCGACAACTGTCGGTCACTAGTGATCGCTAACGGTTATGATTAAAAATAATTGAAAAAGAGTAGTAGTAGTATCCATACAACACAGAAGATTGAAACAATATTGTTGCAATGTTGCAATATTGCAGATTAGAATGTAACATTCCAGAGATATTACAGACATGTAAATTAACAATATGCCTGCAAAATGTCAGTAATATGCTTGTAATATTTCACAAAGATTGCAAAACTATAATTCTTTAATTGTTACAATAATAATAATATAAAAATATAAGTTTTTACAATAATGTAGTACAGTTTTTTAGATTAACAGTCGTTTTTATGATGTAATAATTAATATAATTCATTTTATATTTAAATAAAAAATTTATTGATATATTATTTGACGGCCATTTCATTAGCTAAGTTTTATATAATTATTTTAAATATGAAATTAAAAGATTCTATAATACCTTATGACATAAACAGTAACCGATGTCGATCTCGCAGTGAACATAAAGGGATGATTGATCTTATCGAGCGCTAACTAAAATCTATCGCTGAGGCTTACAAAAGATCCGCACGCAAAACGCTATGACATCAGAGAAAGGGAGAGAGAGAGAGAAAAGAAAAAAGAACTGATTCAAGCGCCGCAACTAACGCTTGCAACACTACAGTACTCCCCTCCTAGTGTAGACGTTAAGGAAAGAAATACTGATTAAATTATCGCTAGAACGAAAATAACAGAAAATAAAATTAATGAAACAAACAGAACTTATCCTTATTGATAGCTTAATGTAATATTGCGTGAATTAATCCTTAAATCTAATAGTCTTCTGTTTGGTTGCTGGTTTAGATATGTCTTTGCTTCACAGAGAGAGACAGAGAGAGAGAGAGAGAGAGAGAGAGAGAGACAGACAGAGAGAGAGAAAGAGAGAGGAAAATCGGGAAAAAGAACTGACTTGAGCGTTGCAACTAACGCTTGCGACGCCATAAATCGATGGGTTCGGAACATTTCTCGGTTTAGTTCCGGAACTGCCAATATCTAAAAAATAAGCTAAGTTAATCTGTTCGGAATACACTCACAAGTGTCCTATAAATAAAACATTAATGTCCATTTCCATCAATGTAGATTAAATTTAATCTCGGTTTAACTTACTCTTTGTCTTTTTCTAGTTCTAAAGATTAGAAAAAGACAAAGAATAAATTGAACCGAAATTAAAGTTAATCTACGTTGATGTAAATAGGCATAGATGTTAAACAAGGACACAGATGATGAATCCATAGCATCGGTGGCATCCGAGCGACATTTTCGAACGCAGGCAATGAACGTCGAGTATCAACATGAAAATGCACCTTCACATGATTACCACCTGATGAATTTTGGTGAATTTGGGATCAGAAATCTGGTGATTAAATTTTTAAATCCGCGACAATACTGAAACTGGTTCAGTCTGTTTTGTGATTTATATACGTGGTTCTTCATGGGTTTATTGTGTCGTTAAATTCCTGTCGCTTTATTGGCTCTTTTCTGCGATTCTGTCATCCGGTATACTGTTGCGGAACACGGTGCTTGTATTTCATTAAGAAATCGATAGGTGAGCTATCCGCTTATAGCAGTATTCATTATTCGTAAAATGTAACCTTAAGCAAGTGGTACGTTAATACCTCGTTAGATGACATTCTCGCGGATCTTTCTCTTTCCTTCTCTGTACGTATACATAATATATTCAATTGACATTCGATATCATTCGTATCTTGTTCTCTCATTGAATCATATTTCGAATTTTCGAGTCACGAAGCATCAGTTACACATT
This sequence comes from Acromyrmex echinatior, assembly GCF_024713525.1. Lineage (NCBI taxonomy): Eukaryota > Metazoa > Arthropoda > Insecta > Hymenoptera > Formicidae > Acromyrmex > Acromyrmex echinatior. The sequence goes on from NC_141852.1 coordinate 8,007,853, forward strand.
GCGCTCTATCGTTTCTACGACGACGAAGCAAAAGTGTTTGATCGATTAGACTTAGATGAAGAGACATATTTGATGAATAAATAGAAGCACCAACAATTTACAAAGAATATTTTTCGATAAAGGAGATTAATGAAAATGTATAATTTTAAATTTGGCTTTAATCATCGCGCGCGCGCACGCGCGCGCGGTCACACACACACACACACACACACACAAAGGTAGGGGTGTGTGTGTGTGTGTGTGTGTGTGCGTGCGTGCGTGCGTGCGTGCGTGCGCGCGCGCGCGTGTGAGTGTGTGTATATTAGACTGCAAGGAAAAAATATTTTTTTTTTAATCGATCTCTTAGTTCAAAAGCTTCCATTTCGTGCCAAAAGAACATTTCTAAATTTTTATCAAAAAAATATTGAGATACAGACTAGTGAACGATTTTTAAATCAGTTTCGATTTTCCTAAATATATGTTTGATTTGATGCAAAAATAACTTAATCCAGATTTTAAATGTGATATTGTATGTTTGTTGGTCGCTGAACATGATGCAATAATTTATTTAACCCTACAAAATACATCTTAAGAAGTACAGCCCGATTATTGAAAAAATGATCAAATTTCGAATTCAAAGTCGATTTTAACAAGGTTCCAAGCGTTCAAATATGTCGTTACTCCCCTGAAATTGTAGGTCTGTTCACCTAGACCAAGATCTAGTTGGAATTTTCTACAAGGCAAAAAGTTGTATTTAATTGAATTTGTAAAAAAATTGTTTCTCTTTTTAAAAATGTTTTATAATCCAGTTAAATGCAATTTTTAAAGATCTTGTAGGAAGGAAAATTCCAACTGGATCTTGTTCTGGGTGAACAGACCTACAATTTAAAGGGAGTAATAACTCATTTGAATGCTTGGAATGTTGCTAAAATCAATCTTAACTCAAAGGTCATTTTTTGATTTTTTATATTAATAAAATCATAAAATTGTAAAAAATAAAAGGGGCATTAGGAGTCAGCGCCAGAAATCAATTGCACAAAAATCAATAGAAATAACAAAATTTAGCACGTTTCGACTCTGTTTTGAGCCACCATCAGCACAATGAATAATAATAAATAATAAATTAAATATCATGAAAATGCATTCCTGTTGTGCGATTATGACTGCAATGTGGTGAGAAGTTCCATCATCATCTTGAATGTTGTGTCAATCAGTTGCATCGCTGAGTGGAAGTATGATAGTCAATCTCAAATTGAGGAATTGCAAAGATTTGAACGTGGCAACATATTATAATGGATAGACGCATTAAATTTTGACGATACTTGATCTACGGTTATGGCGGCTATGTGGTGACTATTGTTTTTTTTCAAAATTCTCCATCTATTATAATATGTTGCCACATTAAAATCTTTGTAATTGGCAACTGATTGGCACAATACTCAAGATGTTGATGATGGAGCCCTCCTCACCACATTGCAGTTATAATCACGTAAGGGGAATGCGTTTCCATGATATGGTTTAATTTATTATTTATTATTATTCATTGTGCTGATGATGGTTCAAAACGATGTCGAAACGTATTAAATTTTCATTATCTCTATTGTTTTTTTGCGCAATTGATTTTCAGCGCAGACTCCTAATGCCCCTTTTGTTTTTCGTATATTTTTATGATTTTATTATATTATATTATATTTTAAGTAAAGAAGTCTTTATTAATTGATTCAGTGTAATCATTGTATTTAATTATAATATTATATTTTTCATATTAATCGGGCTATATTTTTTAAGACGTATATCGTAAAGCTAAATGAATTATTACATTGTGTTTAGCGACTAAAAAAACATACTGTACCATATTTAAAATTTGGATTATGCCATTTTTCATAAAATCAAACATGTGTTAAGGAAAATCGAAACTTTGATTTAAGAATTGTTTACTAGCGATTTCTAAATCTTAATATTTTTTGATAAAAATTTAGGAGTGTTCTTTTGACATTAAAATAACTTGTTACTTGTAACAAATTTATAGTTTTACAAATTATTATAGTATTACAAGTTATATTTTTTTGCCTTTTTTTGCCTCATTGGTAACTGCGTTACTCTCTATATATATATATATATTTTTTTTTTTGGTAATGGAAGTTTTGGGCTGAGAGGCCGATTAAAAAAAAAATCTTTTTTTCCTTGTCTGTCTAATATGTATATACATATAGGAAATTAAAGTAACTTGTTACTTGTAACAAATTTATAGTTTTACAAATTATTATAGTATTACAAGTTACATTTTTTTGCCTTTTTTTGCCTCATTGGTAACTGCGTTACTCTATATATATATATTTTTTTTTTGGTAAGTTAACGAATTTTACAATTACTTTTTGTATTTTTAACCTATTTGTGACATAATTTTTGTTTATTCAAGTCATTAAATAGTATTCATGATTTGTTCTGATTTCAAGACTGTTTTAATGTCGTAAGATGTTAGTACGCCTCTGTGATTAGTTTATTTCTTATTAAATTTTTAAGATAACCTATTGTTTTTAAAAAGAAAATTTTTGATTGGAGTTTGATATTTATGCATAATAATATGTTAAAGTAAATTCGTATATAAATAAAATTGTCCAAACTGCGTGCCAATTAAAATTTATCTTATAACATAATCCTGATTAAAACTAGAATAATAATATAACAAATTAAACTGATAAGTAATTTAATGATGTGTATACGTTGATAAGCGTCTTAAAGTATTATGAAAAATTTATTCTGAAAAATATCAGCCGCTTAGCAGTTCAAGATTGAAAATTTAGGCGTGTATAGATCATATAATTGCATGTATATTGTATTCACTTAAATATTAAGATTTGGCTCTCTCGGAATGATATGAGGGAAGTTACATATAATAAATTACTTGATATATAAAGCTTTATTTTTTTTTTCAAATAAGTACGATCATGTAAATGATATACATAAATATGATAGACGTCAATAATCGATCAAAGTTAGATGTTATGAATACAATATATATTCTTAATTTAAATTTAATTATCTCAGATATGACTGTGCGCTGAAATGTTCGAACATTAACCACAATCGATCTGAGACGTTAATAATATAAATATGATAAGGCGAAACATCCCTATATATGAAATAATCCCCCCTAAATTAACAATCTGAGATAATTAAAGATAATTAAATTTATATTAAGAATATATATTGTGTTCATAATATCTAACTTTGACCGATTATTGGCATTCTCTATCATATTTATGTATTTCATTTTTTTAGTTTTTCCTTGAAAACCCAATGTTTCTGTAATCTTGAAATCTGTAAAATATGTGATAAATTGAGATATCTATCGCATGTAGAAGTATAAAATAATTCCTAAAATGCTTAGCTGTCAACTGTTGCAGTGCTCTTGCAGCGATTTTTGACAGCTGAGGAATATATCATTATTTTAGGAATTATTTTACACTTCTACGTAATATATCAGAATTTGCTAATATCTCAATTTGCCACATATTTTATCTCAGAATATACGAAATTATGTTTTTAAGGAAATACTACAAAGTAAAGCTAGTGTCATTGGTGTTATATTTTGGGGGGTTCCATTTACAAATAAAAAAGAAAAAAATTAAATAATAATAAACAATTTATTAAGACTGTCTAAAGGTACTTTTTTAATACTGATATTCTACGCTCATTTTTAGTGTTAAAAGAGGTCACGTGATTAAAATTAATGCTTGATATTCATTAATTTTTATTACGTGATCTGTTTTGATGCTGAAAATGTCGAGCATCAGCATGAAAAAGCTTAATGTGAATACACAATAAGAGATAAAGCCTATAACGGTCGAAGCTGGATCTTGGAAGTGTTTTATTTCCATGTGAACTTATATACTATATGTAGTCATTTGAATTGCACCGAATTGATTTTTTGGAGGGACTTAAAAACAACTGAACTACTGTAATAATGTCACAAATTAAATTGACAAACATTATATGTATGGTCTCAGGAAATTGTTTATTATTATTTTCATGCTATTACTATATGGATTAGACAAGAACAAACAATTAAAATTGATTCACTTTTGTCTAACTCATGTAATAATATGGAAGAGAATCACATACGGACATCACCTGATGAGGTTTGGTATACGAAAAAAATCGAGATGACCATTTAAATTTCTTTCTGCTCTTATTTTCGCTTAAGTCATGTATGATTTATTATAACGATACTATTGAGATTTGATTTACGTGAATCTAAGAAATCCAGAATATCTATTTGTCATATGTTGATTTTGTAGCAATGTGAATTCCATTGTTGTCATAACTTTCTAACAAATGTACTTTTTAGAAATATACGAAGCGCTTATACAGGATGAGAAAGAAGTCCTGGATCGGTAAAATATCTCAAAAACGAAGCATTTTTGAAAAAAATGTTTCATACAAAAGTTGTAAGGTTTAAAATGATCTATTTATTGATTTGATCATATGAATTGATACAGTTTAACTTTGTAGTATAACCAAGGTCAGATTAAGATCACATTGATTTTTTAAAATGGAACACTAATTTTTTATTCCAGAATCTAATAAATGGTGTCAAGAGCTTTTTAAAACACTACAATAAAGTTTATTTTCATTAAGTACTTTTCGAGTTGAATGAGGCTTGAAGATTATAGTATTACCGGCATTTGTATTACTCAAGGTATTCGTTCGATGACTAAAATCTCCTGAATATTGTTCAGGATCATGATCTTGATAACGTTTGTCAAGATTAAGGCCATTGCAGGTTATTTATTTTCATTTTTACATAAAAACCAAAAATTATTACAATAGTTTTGATCTTAATAAATGATATCAACACCCCATGATTTTAAGCAACATTTAAAAGGTTTTAGTTGTTGGCCCTATACTTCGTGTAATACTAATGCCAGCGATACTGTAACTTTCAAACTTCATAACTCGAAAAGTACTTAATAAAAATGAATTTATTATAGTGTTTTAAAAAGAGTTCCTGATACCGGCTATTACATTTTCGAATAAAAAAATAGGGTGTTTCATAATAAAAAAAAATCGATGTGACCTTGACTTGATCTTGTGATGCCACCCAAGATCAAATTGACCAGAACAGTAAATAAATAATTTGAAATCCTACAATTTTTGTGTATGAAACATTTTTATCAAAAATGTTTTGTTTTTGATGAATTAGATATTCCACCGGAACTTTTTCCTCATTCTGTATATATAATAATCCATTTTAAGCAATACAGTCAATTTTCTCTGAAATTATTAATGATACGAAAAAATATTTTAGATGAAAATAGAACGTTTTTGAGGGGGACATATTTTGATGTTATTTTTCTTCTAAATGCAGGCAGCAAAAAGATATGAAAGTCATTTCTGCTTTTTCAAATGGAATTATATGATGTTTTTACATAGTATGATTCCTTTTAATTATTTTGCATATAAAAGTATTACAGTAAAAATATCAGAAAATATCGTTTACGAAATATTTAATGTTTTATGTCAAAATGTGCCAGAATAAAGTATAAAATTTCGCAAATCTTGATTTTTTAAATATCTCTATCTTGACTTTCAAATGCAGAATAAAAAAATCATATTGTTTCATTTGAAAAAATGAAGGAGACCTTCATATTTTTTTGGCATCTTTATCTAGAAGAAAAATAACATGACCAAAATACGTTCCTCTTAAAATCGGTCAATTTTTATCTAAAATACTTTTTTATATTAATAATTTCGGAGGAATTATTAACTGTATTGATTGAAATGGACTATCCTATATATCATTGTTGCATTCTAAGTTGAAATAAATACTCATACAGAATAAATATGTGAACATAATATAAGGTAATTTATCTTTGTGAATCTAATTGTAATCTGATAAAGAGAGAGAGGAGTACTACAGCAAAGGAATTATTTATTTTTTAAAATTATAAACAAAATATTTATCCAATTTTTTGTTAAAGTTATATGAAAATAATTTTTGTTGCAGAGAAATGAAATGAGATCAAGACACTTTTTCAGAAATGAAAACCTAATGAAAGAACTGAATTTGCCGTCATAATGGAACCATTACTTACGAGCAAGGTTCTCCGAGCTCCCAATTTAAAAAGGGGTCAAGAAAATATTAGGATACAAGACAGAGTGAGTAAATTATGAACTTCATTATTATACACCTTATTATATATATTTTTCATATTAGGCCAAGTCTTTCTACAAGTCTTTTAATAAGTCGGAAATTAGCAACAGTCGGAAATAACTCACCAAACAATTCATTATCTTAATCCTCTGTCTCCATCGTGAGTCTTTCAACAAACAGTTAAAATTTCAAATAGCTGTAGATGGATTAAGGGCTGCCGCACACAAAATTCCGCAGTGACCGTAAAACATGAATTTAAGTCGATGAATCAATCAGAATATTGCTTTAGGTCTACATAATCTAACCGAAATGGAAATGACAGTAAATTTATCCATAATCTCGCAATAAGGTGAATTTTAACTAGTTAAAACTCGCCTTATGGATAAGTTTATTTTTATTTCCATTAGAGTAGATCTAAAGCAGTATCCCGACTGGCTCATTGGCTTAAATTCACGCTTAAAGTTACTGTTACAGAAATTTTGTCTGTGGCAGTCCTAAGGCCATGGCACATAAAAAAATTTAAGACGTAAGATTTAAGCCATGGCACATAAAAAAACGTAATTAGTAAGGCGAATTGGCCAATCACGGTAGAGATCGTAAGGCCAGTAGCGAATCCAATGTTACGATTTCCTTACTGCTTATGTCTTACGGCCTTACGTTTTTGTATGTGCCATGGGCTTTAAGCAGTAAGCGAATTGACTAATAATAATAGAGATCGTAATGCCTAGCTCTGACTGAACGCAGCAAGCGTCAAGCAGTGGAGCAGTAACTAACCAGCGAGGCAATATTTTTTACGTCATTGTAAATATCGCCTTGCTGATTGATTGCTGCTCTACTGCCTGACGTCTGAACTAGGCATAAGTCCAGATCTACAATAGGTGTTTTAAGCCTTAAATTGTAAGAAATTGAGAAACTACAGTCGAATGCGAGGAGAATAATTTATTGTGATTTGCCCATTCTTTATGACTTAAGGCTTAAAAGTCTATTGCAGATTCGGAATTAGAGCTGTCGCAGACAAAATTTCTGTAATAGTAATCTTAAGACGTAAACTTAAGTCGATGAGCTAATCACGATACTGCTACGTACTCTAACGGAAATATCTAATAGAAATAGCAGTAAACTTATCCATAAGGCGAGTTTTAATCGGTTGAAATTTACTTTATGAGATCTCCGCCTGGGAGATTATGGTAAGAGTCTGAGCACAAGAATTATCATAACACTTACTTAGAGATTTAAGTTGTAGACGTAAGTAACACACAAGCTTTAGCGTATGACATACGACTATTTGCCGATTTTGGAGACACGATAATAAGTTGTATGATAATAAGTTATATCATACGTGAAAGCTTGTACGTTACTTATATCTACAACTTAAGTCTAATAAGTATTAATAATAAGTATTACGACAATTCTTGTGCTCAGTTTACTGTTATTTCTATTTCCATTAGATTACGTAATCTAAAGCAGTATCCTCTCTCTCTGATTGGTTTATCAGTTTACACCTTACGCATATTGTTACGGAATTTTGTGTGCGGCAGACCTTAGGGAGAGAGTCGGAGATTCTAATCTAAAAGAGTAGGTCCAATGTCGAGAAGATATAATTGCAATAATCTCAGAACAATCTCAAACTGCGATTGAGATCTGATACATTCTGCAAACTAATGTGCGCGATACTATCTCCTATAGAATTTCTCCGCGAATGTCTACAGTTTCAGGGTAGTTTCCGGAAATCATAAAAATGGGAGAGTTGCAGTCGATTACCTAGGTCCAGTTCCATAACTGACAGTTAACTCATAACTGAGGTTCAACTTATTCATTGTCTCTTTCCAATTTTAGAATTGGAAAAAGATGAGAAACAAGTTGAACCTCGGTTAAAAGTTAACCATTAGTTGTAAAACTGGGCCTTATACATGCACACACATATACAACTAGGCGCGCGCGCTCACATTATTGCATTAGATAAGATGGGGATAGATTAGGCGAGATTATTAATCCTAGTAGACTATTGTTATTTTTGGTTATCTTCCCGGCTACACCAGGGTTTGTGAAACTTTGTCACGCTATATCTCTGGACTGAATATGTATTTTTTTAACTCAAAACGTGTGAAATTTATTAACCTCGAAGTTAAACAAAGACAGATAAATATGAATCAAATAAATATTTTATTTTTAATTAATTATAATGTTTTAAAGAAATTTTATTGAAAAAATTCGCAAAAAATGACTACTTTAGATATAAAATTCTCAAATTTTTAATTTAATGTTCAAGCAAAAACCCGTAGGATTTTTTTAGTTGACCCTTTTGGACTTACAAAAAAAATACAGTATGATATGAATCGCTCAAAAAAGTATAATTATTCGAACTATCGACATTTTTGAAAAATTTATATATTATAAGTTTAATTAATAAATAAATTTTATTATTTAAACAAAATAAAATGATAGATAAAGAATTGATGTATAAATATTATATAAATATTATAGTATATATAATTATTATAGTATATATAATTATTATAGTATATATAATTAGTTATAAGGTATAATAGTATGTATAATAAGTTTATTAGGATTTAGTTTAGAGGATGATGCAACACTCGCTCTAAAGCAATACATCGCGGCCGAGCGATCTCCGAAGATTGACAGAGATTATAAAATTTCTATTATTTATTATATTGAAATAATTCTTTTTAATTCTATTAAGTGTACAAATAAGTTTCCGCCATTTTTTATCAAAAATTAAGCATTTATTGATGTAAGTCAAAATGTAAGTGCAAATTCTTTTTGCGTTTGGCACGAATCTTCATTCAATAATGCTTCCAATTCCGCGTCTTCGTACATTTTCGGCCTTCCGCTTCTTTGTCTTCGACGTCAAATTCACCGTTCTTAAATTTTTGAAACTATTCACGACAACTTCTCTCACTTAAGGCAGCCTCACCATATGCTTCTACAAGCAATCGATGAGCCTCAGCTGCAGATTTCTTTAAATTAAAGAAGTAAATCAAAAGTTCCCGCAAATGACGCTTATTCTGCTCAAAACTCGGCATTTTCGCACAAAAAAAAATATATGATGCTGATACAAAATCACTAGTATTTCAAGGTTATGTTGTTAACAGATGTCCAACCTTACGATATAATGTTTTACATCAGATAATTTTAACCATAGCTTGCTAGTGACGCCGTCTTTTGTCAAACGGCAGAAATTTATTTGTACACCTAATACATTTTTATGTACTTACTTTTATCCGAAATTCAGTAACTTACAAATTAGTCATGTATGGGTCTCAAGTACCTTCTTCGAACTTTCGTGCATTCTCTATCAAGAATAATGCAAAAAAAACCCTTGCAGGCTTATTATATTTATGGACAGTTAAAGTTTTTTTCAGCCTCAATCCGGGTCTTCAAGTTATATTATAAAAAAGTTACAGCAATGTAAAAAATCGCATACGTTGGACCCATGAATAGTTTGATATAGTTAATATACCTTTTTTTAAATTGAATTTTATTGTAATTTGTATTACAAAAGCATGTACCGAAGTGATCACAGATATATAAATTATTGTTTCCCGAACGAACTGTGATATGTATGTATATATAGAGTGTACAACATTGCGAATTCTTTATGATAGGGTAGGTCTGTTCTTTTTAGCTGAAGTTGTACGGTTCATCTTTCTTCCTTTTCTCTCCACGTTGGAGAGATAAAGAGAAAAGATGAATCGTGCAAGAAATTTAGCTAAAAAGAACAAGTGACTTTCGGATATAATCTGTACCAACCTGGCCGGAGTTATGTCTAGGAATCACCCTGTTGCCGTAGATTCGCAATATTGCACTTTGTACATCATACTGAGATTCGTTCAGGAGGCAATGACTTATGTATATCTGTGATCATCTCGATGAGTGCTTTCTAATGATATATCACTTGCTGGCATCAGCAACTAGCAATTCTTCTTCAAATGCCATACGCTCACAGCGTGCCGGCATCTCCCTTTCATATACCTGTGCACGCACACTGATCGTACACAAAGTATATGGGGACCTACAGTTTAAACGCCGATTCCAAACGGCAATTTTTGGTAGAGAGGTTTCCTGGTCAATTATATTATTCGGTAATTTGCCATTTCCTTCCGAAAGCAGTTACGAAAATTTTTCGATTCTGCCAGGGATCAAACCCGGGATCTCTAGTATAGCAGACTATGCACTATCTGCTACACTACGCTCGCGTTCAAGTAGCAGTTGATGGGTCTCTCTTGTTAGACAATTCTTCAATACTATATGATAAATTTAAATACATTAGCACGTTTATATAAAGTTATCTTTGATAATCTTGCTAGCGGGATTTCACGTCGCGTATTTGTAAAAACATTTTTGTGCACATGGCGACACATGTTGTGTTCCAATTGTTGTATTCGACACATTATATTACATATCCGTACTCAGCTCGAGATTATTAGTCGGTGTGTAAACTTATGTTTTCTAATGATAATTACATGTAATTGCGGTAGCTATAAATGAGATTGAAGGATGTTGAACGGTACTTTTGTTTTTTTTTTATTCAACACAAATGGAAAAAGCTTCATTTAATCTAACTCCCGAACTGGATCGAAACCGTGCATAGCGTACACAGAGTGGATGTTTTCCAGCAAGGACACAGTCAGATACTGTATAATACAGTAAATCATTTCATTCTTATTTAACGTAGACAAACAACAAAAATGTGACAATTCACTGGGTTACACTGTATTCAGTGAATTGTGCATAATGCTACGCTTTATACATTCCTGTGTTAAGATGTGTTAAGCAATTGAAAAGCACTTTATGCTGTTTTTCAGTTAGAACACGCTACGTTACATTTGGTACTTTTGAGTAACATTATGCTACTACGTACAATGTGGTGCTTTCCAATTATCACACAAATCGACACGATCGTACAAAGTTAAATGGTTCAATTCGAGTGTGTGTATACACTTGTATCATATATGTATAGTTGGAAAGCATCGAATTATACACTGTGTTACATAGTATCGCTTGTATACGCTGAAAAGTATCCTATATACGTGCGCGTATTATCTCGTCACGCGTTTGGTATAGGTAGCAAATAATATGATCGCAATAAGCGCCCGCGTCGGAGTGAGTTGTGCCGCCCCTGCCTTACTTTCCATAAGCTGCCCACAATTGGCTAATTATTTCTTGTTACAATCTAAAAATTATGCTTTGGAAAAACTTTGGTAAAGGAAAAAATCTTAGAATTAAGTTAATGATACATTTTAAGAACAAAATTGCTCTGAATCACTTTGTATTTGGAAATCAAAATCACATTAATGGAAATTAGATTGCGAAACGTCAGATTGCTCATTAATACTGTCAATTAATATCTTAAGAATTTTATCAACTATACAGAATCAATATAATAATGCATTTCTTAATACGTTTCAGATTAAGCTAGAACGTGTACTAGGTGTAACTGTTTCCAGCAATGCAGCCCTCGATTGTGATGTGACCAGCGAATTGGTTGCTTATCCAGCTGGGTAAGTTTAACTTTTTTTTATTGATTTTTTAATGTGTAATGACGAGAATAAAAGTTTTATTTTAATGAAAGATAACAAATATACACGAAAAATAAAAAAAAATTGAGAAAAGAAATCTTTCATGTAACATCTCCAATAAAGAAATTTGTCATTTGTAATATTATTTTATTTTCTATACCTAATGTCTGAGTGCCTAAGGAACATGTCTGTTCGGAATTGATTCGATTCTTTTTAAAATATATTATTAAAAACGCACGCACGCACGCTTACAGCTTTACTTTACGCTCTATTACATTCCTCAGTAGAAGTGATCAATTAATCGAATTAATGTCGAATCAGCATTGATTTAACGCTAATTGATCAACTATTTCTGGCTGAGCCGGAAAACCAGCTTCCTCTCGACATCTACTACTGTTACTTTATTGTAGACGACGCTTTAAAGCAAGGTTGTGCATCGAGACAACGGCCTGATTGTACCAACGGATTTTACTTTGATTTTAAGCGAGTCTCTCTCACTCTCTTGGTTTTAAAGAGAGAAAGTGACAGTTTTAAGCCTCACTTAAGGGGATGCTGGAGCCGCCTGTATTACCGATAAAACTAACGTTTTTGACATTTTTATTTCTGTCGAATTTTACCTTCAGCGTTGGTCGCCATACTGAGATAAAAATGGATAAAGAAATTTGTAATTCTTTTATTTCTTCTAACTTTCAATAAAATACATCAGCAGGTACATTAGCATGTATTGTACATTTTAATCATGGAAAAAGAATTTTTATTCTATGAAATCACTATGAAGAAATTCGACAGGAAAACGTCAAAAACGCTAGTTTTATCGGTAATACGGCTCGAGCATCCCCTTAAAGTCAAAATAATGTTCTGCAATCGGGCCAAAGTGACGCACTTCCCGGCAGAAGTATCCTACTCTTCGGAACTCCTACTCCTCTACTCTCGGACCTTATGGATTAAAACTCGCCTAGGGGTTTAACTTAACTATTATCGATTAATTTTAATTTTTAAAGTTATATTATGCTATCGTTTTATGCATTATTATATCAGAACTTGCGATATTCTAATATTTTTAATTAATATTTTTAATTAATATTATTTCCATTGCATTTTATAAATTAGTTTTCTTCTGTTGCAGTTGCACTGTCGTATTATTTAATCCACGACGAAACAGTCAAGCACACGTATTAAATGTTTGCCGGAAAACTGTGACTTCCCTGGCATTGGCCGGGGACGGTAAATTCTTGGTCACTGGTGAATGCGGTCATATGCCGAACGTTCGTGTCTGGGATATTTCTGATCCGCAAAATGCTGTGCAGATCGCGGAATTTCCGGGACACAAGTATGGCATCAACTGCGTGGTGAGTATTGCAATGACTTTTTATTTTAAATGTTCGCGATTGAGCATTTCTGGCTTTTCATTCTTCATATTTTCGTTGTATAAGGGAGTTGCGCTTTAAGTAAATGTAATTATGCGAAAAGAAATCAATTTTTAAATATAGTTTTTTATAGTTTAACTGTCATAGAATTATTGAAAACAAGATTTCGCTTTAGTAGGTTGGAAATGAAATAATTAAAAAAAAATTTTATATAGATAGAAAATGTATACTACCGCAGACTACAAACTAACAGTATCATTATATCAATATTATATAATTTCTCATTTAACAATATAAATGTAAGGTAACACACGTTGTACATAAGTTATATTGTTAAATGGGAAATTATAAATTGACGTAATGTTATTGTTAGTTGATGTTTTATAGGCAAGTATATAAAAAACATTTAAAAGTGTATGTATTATTAACTAATAAACACATACATAGAACATTCCACATCATCTGGATCACCTACGTTCCCAAAAATCAGCGTCAAGAAGCGATGAACATCGCATACAAATGTTACATTTTTTTACTTAAACTACTGTATTGATCTCCAATTGGCTTGAAAATGATTATTTCTAGGCTTTTTAGGGTTGCGAAGCTTTTTAATCTCGACCGTGAAGAGGGGTAAACTATTTTAAGTTAGTCTTAGAATAAAAAAATATTTCATTACTAGTTTTCAGCAGGTGGTGATTGATTTTTAAACATTCAAAAATTATCCCTTCACGCTCGGGATTAAGAAGCTTGGGAATGGAAAGAAGTTGAAGGTCGAAGAGTATAGAGCTCAAAGTTTCGTATGCTGGTGGCCATATTGGATCTACTATTTTGGATTTCGAAATTTTGACAGCAGATTTGTAATCAACAACTCTGAAAAATCTAAAAGTAATCATTTTTAAGACAACTGGGATCAATACAGTAGTTTAAGCAAGAAAATATTACATTTGTATGCGATGTTTATTGCTTCTCGGCGCCATATTGAATCCACCATATTAGATTTCAAAATGGCACATTTCTTTCGAAAATACATACGAATAATTTGAAACCTTGAACGTTTCTTTTCATTGCGCTGATTTTTGGGCACGCAGATGATCCGATTGACGTGGAACATCTCATACATAAAAAACATATAAAATAATCAATGCAATTTGCAATCATGCAATTTGCAATTTCATAAAATAATCATTCACATCAAAATAATTTTCAAAAATCATGCAATTTGAAACGTACAACTATCTTCTTTTTTTCAAGCAGCTGTGTTTTTTTACATTAAAATTGATTCCTCTCATTTTTCTATACATAAAAGTACTACGTACAGTTGTCAAAAAATGAATGATTTACAAAATATTTTAAATTTTATGACAAAAAGTGTCAGAATAAAGTATAAAATATCTCGTTAACTGTTTTTTGATAATTCTATTTTAACGTTTTTACATGTAGAATAACGGAAAAATTATATTATGTAAAAAAGATCTCATAAAAAATGTCATACTGAAACAACACAGGATACTTATATGTATTGTTGTATGTCGTATGTTGTTTTATTCTTTGAAAAGTATCAAAGTATACATTGTAACAATATGCATCATTTCCAGCGTACACTCGCCGAATGCCGTACGCGCGATGAGGGAGCAGTGCACCCGTATTATTTTTTTTAAGAAAACATAAACATAATTTTAAGATCGCAGCTCTAGTTAAACGAGCAATAACTGCGCCGACCAGTGCCTGAATTGTGGAGTCAATAAAACAATATATGTGAATATTCTGTATTGGCTCAGTATTAGTATTTTTTTATACCCCTTGATTTATTTCTTCTACACAAAAGCAATCCAAACAGGGTCCCTTCGATTTTGCTGAATTATATACAGGGTGTCTCTTAAGTAAGGTCCGAACTGCATTGGGGGCGTAGAATGAGTCAAGAGGAACGAAAAAGTCTTATACCATTTTGAAATATCCGCTGTAGTTTTTGAAATAAAAAAGAAAATGTCTAAGCCAATATGCGGTGAAGCCGCGCCGCGCGCATTCGTAGCACGGCCCATCGCGTTTCACTCCATAGTGACGGCGCGCTGGGAGGGCGAAGAGAAGGATACCGCTTCGTCATCCTTACGCACGCGCGCGCGCCATCGCTATGAAATGAGGCGCGATGAGGCCGGGCCGTGCTACGAATTCGCGCGGCATGGTTTCATCGCACATTGGCTTAGACGTTTTCTTTTTTAATTTGAAAACTACAGCGGATATCTCAAAATGGTATAAGACGTTTTTGTTCCCCTTAACCCATTCTACGTCCGCAATACGGCCCGGATCTTACTTAAGAGACACCTTGTATATATTAAAATTCATTCGATAAGGGCTCATATCTGGTGTTATCCTTGTAAGTCTAATTCTTTTATTTGAAAAAATTATACAATTTTTTTAAAACACACCTTCATCTGACTTATTATACTTAAAAAAATTGATTTTTCCCAAAAATTGATTTCATCATTATTTATTCCTCTTTAGATCATATTTGTCTAAAAATTATTTTTTGTCAATTACTTCGTCAAGATATTTCCATAAAAATGAGATACTCATAAATCAGTTATTTTTGTAAAATTTCGTTATAAAATACAACATTGAATAAATTGTATTAATTTTTGAAAGACGGAAGGCTTAAAATTAACCCTGTGAAATGTATAAGATATCAAAAGAATATTTATCTTTTTATTTTAGGCATTCTCACCCAATATTAAATACGTTGTATCAGTCGGTTCGCAGCACGATATGATTGTCAATGTTTGGGACTGGCGAAGTGATGTTAAAATAGCATCCAATAAAGTTTCGAGCAAGGTGAAAGCTGTCTGCTTCGCAGAAAATGGCAATTATTTTGTTACCGTGGGTAATAGGCACGTTAAGTTTTGGTACTTGGAACATTCACGTAGCGCCAAGGTATACACTCAACTCTGTTTTACATCTTTTGCGAAATAGCATTATTATATTTTCTTTTTTTTTACAAAATAACTTGTATTTAAAACTGATAATTAAAAGGTTAATTAAACCAAATATATACGAGGAAATGATGGAAGATATTAATAACACTTAAAAATATATAATATGTATATTTAAAGGAATTAATGAGCGAAACATTTCAACTTGGCAAAGTGTTCTTTTCGTGATTGCTCACTACCGAGAGCCTATGGCTTGCCGAAGATACATAAAATGAATATTCTATTAAGAATTTTAATATCTTTGACTAATACAACTTTCTATCCCGACACAATTACTTACATAACTTAATATTAAACAACATTCCGCATGATGTTGATAACAGCTTTGATCTTTTTAACTCATTAAAAGAAAAAAATATATTGTATTACTTTTTCATGTGCTACTAACGGATTAAAAAGTAAGACAATATATTGAAAAAATAATATTGATATATCAATGGAAGATTTAAATTTTATCTATAATTTGAGCTACCTGATATATGTGTTATTTTAAGAATTGCTAATATTCAATTCTTAGTTTTATTAGTTTAATGTTTGATATACACGTCACTAAATTACTAAAACCTTGGGTCTTAATAGAAAGTGTGTGAGAGTTTATTTAAGAATTAAATTTTTACGTACTTGTAAAATACATGAGTTACAATCCCAATATTTATGCGTAAAACAAATCACACATATCTAATTTGAAATTTCAACCAAGAATTCAAATGGATAGCGAAAAAGAGTTTAGATTTATAATTTACTCAATCTTGAAATCTTTGATTTATTTAATCAGTACAGGTTCCTAAATTTAAAATTTTTGTTACGAAAAATGTAAAGAAGATATATTACCATATAACATTTATAATAATTTTTTTTATTCTCAGCACGATTCTTTAAATAAAATATACAAATGCATTTTCCGCAAAGAATGTTGCGGAAAAAAAAAACAATTGTAGAACAAATTACATTAGTTGGAACTGAAAGCAAATGATCAATTTCTAATAAAGTAGATCATATAAAATATTACTGTTTCTGTCCACGAAGACCAAAGTTTGAATCAGTTGAGTTTGAATCATGAACAAAGTTAAACGATATTTAATTAAATTTAGGAGCACTCAAATTCACTTAAATGAGCAGCTAAATTCAATTAAATGTCATTTAACTTTGTCATACTTAAAGATAATTGGTTTTTAAATCTTTCAAGTATTAATTTTCTTGTGAAAATTGAAAAATTACTATAATTGGAGCGAAGGTTTTTGTCTCCCTCCCCACAATAATTTTATAACAATTGAATTTATTAAACACGTAGAAAATAATTTAGCAAAATTATAAACCGTTAATAAAAATACTTTCAGAATTAGGGAGCTTTTCAACGGAAACACAAATCGACACAAGAGTCATTTTGTCTGTTTCTTACTGATTATCGAACAAGGACAGGATGATTCTTGTGTCAATTTGTATCTCTTGCTAGAAAATTCTCTATGTTTCCTCTGACCTTATTATTGAATATTAGAAATTTACAAGAAATAGATCAAATATTGATAATTTTATCTTATTCTTTATTTATCAGTAAATAATTTATTAAAGGTAAATCCACAAATCCAGAGACACGGCAATATTTCGGTTTTAAGAGGACGCGCAACGTCTAGCGGTAGGGCGAGACTGACCATGTAGTTTTACATGAATTTTACATGAGTCGACGAGTTTTTCGAGTTCGCGAAATTATTAGATCTCAATGAAGACCATACTGATAAAATTCTATATATGCTTAATCAATAGCTTATACTCGGATTGTATAATGAAAGTGCCTTTATTTTTTTTTTATGTGTCCTACAAGAGAAGATATTGCGACAAAATCTAAATTTTAATTAAAATTTTATTAACTTAATTGATTAATTATTAGGTGTTGGAATTAATTCGTAGCGTTTTACAAGTGATGGGAAGTACTTTCATTAATGTATTTTTTAATGCTCATGTGAAATAAATAACATTCTTTCATTAAAAAACCTAATAAATGAATATTCAAGGCTCAATTGAATATTCGAGATAAGTTACGAAAAATAAAAAATGGGGAGGGAGATCTTTAAAAAAATTTTAAGTGACCTCGACAACGTTACTCAAAGTCAAACCCATGTTCATACCATTTTGTGTTCCCCTCGAATAACTTTTGTCGCATAACTTTTGTCTGAAACTTTTTTTAATCCCACGTCTTCTCGAGATATTTTAGTGTATCAATTAAAATAAAACAACCTGTATAAATAAATATACATACATCTATAGTTGTAAAAATCTACTTTCTGTTTCATTCACCATTCTCGAAGATCAGGTTCGATTCTTGATTAAAAGGATCAAATTCCTTGATCTAAGATAAAGGACGCACTGTCTCAGACAGCGAAATAATGTTTCGTATCGATATTGATCCACATCTGGGGGTCTATTCAAATGTTTTCGACTTGTATCACGCACCCCAGAGCAATAACTAAGATAATAAAAAGTGGTGTCAGTTATGCTCTTCCATGCCCGCTTTCCATTTCCTTGTTTTTTCATGAAATAAAGAATCCTGGTTTTACATAACAAGATTAACAAACGAGTTTTAAAACAACTTATCCATAGTCTGTTAATGAGTTGAAAATATTCAGACTAACATGTACTGTACACAACAATTTAATGTGGTTTTAACATTACTTAATTATGTAATTTTCATGTGGAAAATGATTCAATTATGGACTTCTTTTATATTTGGATACATTAAGATTTTTAATGACATTTATTATTAATCCTTGTTGTTATTTTAGAAATATATATATAATTTATTATATGTATTGTATGCTATGAATTTTTTATTAATTTTATATGTGATTGTACTTTTAATAACGATTGAAAAGAACATTTGACAAAAGTTTAAATTGATCCGCTCATTAATTATTACTATTATTAATTACTCTATTATTATTATTATTAATTAAATATGCATTTATTAAATATTCATTTTATTCACTCATTTATATTTGGCCTATTTAATCTTCAATTTTCTTCTTTTACTTTTTTCTTGATGTAATAGAAGAGTAATCAATTTAATATGATATTTTATTATGCAGTATAAAGAACCCGTGCCTTTGATGGGTCGATCTGCTATATTAGGAGAACAGAGGAACAATGATTTTGTTGATGTAGCCTGCGGTAGAGGAGAAATGACGGACTCTACATACGCAATAACTAAAACAGGCTTGCTGTGTGAATTTAATATTAGAAGACTTTTGGACAAATGGGTCGAGCTTCGAGTAAGTTACTTCAAATGATTAGGCTCTACGAACACTTGCGAATATAATATGAAGCAGAAAAGAATAAACTACAATCAATTAAAAATTCTCGTTTAGGGCACACATTTTCAATGATCTTGACATATATTGTCAAGATTAGACTCTAATAATGAGTAACTATCAAAAGACTTATGCCTATTTCTACCAACGTAGATTAAACCGAGATTAAAATTAATCTATGTTGGTGGAAATGCGCATTAGAGTCTCTTTTACCAACCTCTGTTAAGTTAACCGATGCTTGAGGTTCATTTAAACCAATTTCACAACTCATTTCACAACTTAACTTTTAACCAAAGTTTAACTTATTTTAAGTTAAAATTTAATCATGAGTTGTGAAAGTGAGCCTAAATGAGCCCCATGTAACTGTCGACTTAACTGAGATTGGAAGAGACCCATAAAGTAATGTTGGAGTGATGAGAAAATTATCAATTAAACATTACAAATTAAAATTGGCATTTTTTAATTGACTTTACAGAATTAACCCTTCGTGGTCACACTGGGGTCAAAATGAACGCATTTAACCATTTAATTTTTTTGACACAGAACGAAAATTGAATACGGCAATCGATTAAATGCGCTCTGGGATCATTTTGACCTTGATTTGACCATTATTTACGGAACTTTTAAGAAGTGTGACTATGAAGAGTTAAAAACCTTTTTATATGTTTACTTAGTATATTCACGAATGAACCTTGGGATACTTACCTTAAATTTAAAAACGTAAAAATAATTAAAAATTATACACATCTTTTTTTATAAAAATTTATCATTGTTTTTATATCTTATGGGTCGATCTTAGCCCATTTATAACCCGTTCTTGTTCGTTTCTTACATTCAAGCACTCGCAGTATATCGCGAGGGAACGATGACAAGTATACGCGAGTGTGTATATGAGTATTTTTAAGAAGATTGCCCGTTAATACTCGTTTTTCCGCTGATGAACGACAACATGTATGCGAGTATGCACATAAGTATTTTTGAGTGGATTGTCCGTTTTTAATACTTGTTTTTCAGCTGATGAGTGAGAACTCGTTTATAATTGCAATAAGTGAATTCTGTAAGAGAATTCTGTTCACGACGTAGTAAGTATGCAATAGGTATGAGAGAGAATGCAATGGGTGCGAGAGAGAGAGAGAGAGAGAGAGAGAGAGAGAGAGAGAGAGAATGTGATAAGTAGACGCGAAAAAACGAGAACTATGATAAAAGAACGCAAGGAACAAAGTATGAATGCAATGCCGGCCGCGACTGATCACAGCCGACACATCACGCGTGAACTCCGGAGATCTCACGCTATGGAACCTCTAGAGACACTATATTAAGAGACTAACATAGGTTTTAATTGTGTAAGAAATTTAGAGGAAATACGCACAATACAGATGTTAATTATATGTTTATATTGTTTATAGTCATTATTGTTTATATAGTCATTTATCGACATTTTATTGCGATATTAACTTAGATAGCAAAGCATGTCTCAGCAAAATCGCACAAATCTGTGATTGCTTATAATGCTGGTAACTTGCCACAGATTTGTCTTCAATGATTTCGAATATATCGACATTGTAGCAACATGCAGGCAATAATGTGTATATGTATTGCCAGCAGTTTAACAACAAGATAGCTGCATCAATGTTATTTTGTGTTGTCGGCAATATGACAGCATTGTATGATTCTGCATATTATTATAGTAAGATGATGGCAGAAGTACGAATTTTTATGATGACGATTTTAAAGTGGGCAAACTGCTGATAAGTTGTACTTGAAGTTATCATATCGTAAAGGTATCAAGTTGCCACTAAATGAGGAATTGCTGCAATTCTGGTAGCAACACATGCTTAGCAATGCATACTTAGCAAGCAATATGCCAGCAACAAAACACACGTTGCTATCTAGGAACATTTATTAAATGTAATGTTAAAATGCTTATTATTTGCTTTTATTTTCCCTTTTTTGCATTTCTGTTTCTCCTTTCGTATATTTAGTCATCACAAATTGGCTATGTCATTCTGTATCCAGCCAATCAAAAATTGGACCATCTATGTCAGTCTCTTACTGTAGGTCTATTTTTTTTCTATCCTAAGAACTGGTGTAATAAGTTAGAGTGAGACAGCTATAGTTGTTTTACTCTAACTTATTGCAGTAATTCAGAACTTTTCGAAAAAAAAACATCTTATAATCTCTAGGAATGTCTTTGACATGAGCGTCATATGTTGGTTACTGTATCCAATCTAGTATCCTTCTATTTATATTACTCGCTATCATACTTCGTTCAGAAATTAGAACTAAAAAATTAAAATTTAGCTGATCTCCGAGAGTTAATTTCTTCCCTTAAACATGTTTGGTTACTGATAAAAAAAAATAATATCGAATATTTTTACGCCTCTACAAATCTGCCAAGTTTCATTAAAATTGGAGAGAGATATTTATGAACCTTTTCTTGTTAAAAGGATGATCTTTGTAACATGTCAAGATCAAAACCACTAAAGATAGATCGCCTAAAAGTAGTTTTACCTAAATTTTTGACAATGAAAAAAATTTTATGGTAAATATAACTCCTCTCTGATTTTTCTATAATTTTGTAAATTTATGTATTTTTATATGTTAACATTAAATTAAAAAAAAAAGAACAAAACTTGAGCACCGATTTTTCTTCTCGGAATATATTTTACGCATGAAAATACATATAAAATTACGGGAAAATCAGAAGGGAAGATAAGATGTTATACTAAATATTTATCATTTTTACTGTTTTTCTAGACAAGTAGTGCCAATTGTATGGCGATCGGAGATAAATATATTTTTATTGGATGCGCTGAAGGTATTGTAAGATGCTTTAGTCCTAGCACACTTCAATTTATTACTACGCTACCGAGAACACATTACTTGGGAGTTGATGTCGCACAAGGATTATCCATCAGGTTTATTTTTATAACAATTGCGTATCTCAACCATTTTTTGTTGCGATAACTTAGAAATATCTTTCTATTTACTTTTTAGCCATATGTCTCAACACCCGTCTAACGCAAAATATCCGGATGCGATTGCGTTGGCGTTTGATGAGCGAAATAACAAGCTGACTTGCGTATATAACGATCACAGCATCTACGTTTGGGATGTGAGAGACATCAAACGGGTTGGCAAATCACACTCATTTCTATACCATTCAGCTTGCATCTGGGGTGTTGAGATGTATCCGGTTGATACAGATTCCATCGGTGCAATGCCGCTTGGAAGTTTCATTACTTGCTCCAGTGACGATACAATAAGGGTCTGGAATCTAGAGAAGGACAATTCACCGAATGATACTTTATATAAACGGAACATTTACAGCAACGTCAGTACATAAGCGCGTGCGCCAATCTTATTCCTTTTGTAAAATCTATCAGATTGAAATGCAGACATATAGAATTAATATTTTATTTTCCAACATTTTATTTTCTTGATTGACAGGAATTACTCAAGGTATTGTACATAGATTCAGAATTGACTTATCTAAAGGATCTGGACTTGGCCGCTGCAGGATCTACTGAAAGAAGCGATACATCTTACGACAGTCGTAACGGTGTGAGATCGATAAGAGTCGCTCCTGATGGCAAGCATCTCGCTTCTGGCGATAGGTAACAAAGAAAAATTGGAGGGGAGACCGGGAATAATTGATATATGGGGCATGTTGATACACTTAAAATTGCTGTAAAATAATAATAATATTTGATTTAAAATATAGTATTTCAGCAAAAACCTTACGGTCATAATGCAATAAGTTATTTCAGACTAAATAGCGGTTTTTCAGAAATAGAAAATATTTTTAGTTTTTGATAGCTTCAAGTAAAATAAATCATTGATATTATGAACTGTTTTCACCAACGTCAGTTACTTGATTCGCCGATTAAATTTAAATTTTGTCAACTGCTAAACTGACAATTTATCTTTAACCTAATTTCTTGATAACAAATTTGTTACAAAATACATATTTATAAAAATACTCAAAATTATTTATATTTCAAAATCTAATTTATCATCCATGCTACACTTTTTTTCTTACCATGAATAGATTAGAAATTAAGACATATTTTAAAATCTTGCTGTTGACAATTCTGGTGACAAAGTTAATCGACCGATTAGGTAATCGGCGTTAATGAGACCGGTTCTAAATGTTGTATTTATTACTCTGTTTATTATATGATAATTCCAAATGTTTCTTTAAAAAACTTTAATTATTTCATAAGTAATAACTTACAGTTATATCTTGAAATATATTTTTGTTTAAGCAACAATTAAAATATGTAAATATGACAACCCGGGGCTAGTTGTGATAGGATTTATTGTTATAACTATTTCTATTTCTTTGTCATTATAAATTAATCTCGAAATATAACCTCAGCGCAACAGCGGATATTGTGATCTTACGTAAGATTTTATCGCGCGCGTTAACGTTTCTTATTAAATATTCAAATAACTTAATTATATATATCTATAATAATTATGTAACTTGTGAGATTCTATTTTTTATATATGAATTTACAGTAATACAACAAAGCTAATTTATTTGCGCATCTACTTCTGCGCGTTGACTCTGGTATATCCTTAACAGCTTTAATATTATTGTTTTTACATTCAAAACTCTTATTATTTTATTTAGATATAATATTTACATATTATTTTTACAGATCCGGCAACATCAGAATTTACGATATTTCTTCGTTGGAAGAGCTATGTCTAATAGAAGCACACGATGCCGAGGTGCTATGTCTAGAATATTCCAAATTCTCGCGACATTCATTAAACACTCCTAGACTATTGGCAAGTGCATCTCGCGATAGATTGATTCACGTTTTTAGTGTTGATCAGGGATATAATTTTCTGCAAACGCTTGATGATCATAGTTCTTCTATTACTGCGGTCAGGTTTTTTAATCAATTGAGTCAGACTAATCAAATACAGATGGTATCCTGCGGCGCAGATAAAAGTATAATTTTTAGACAATTGCAATCGGTAAGTAATCCTGTGCGATGATCGATAACATTGTTCAACAGAAAAATGTACAAAAACGAAGATAATCGTTTCCCGTAATTTTTGAACGCTGAATACTTATTTATCAAATTATTCTATCACGTAAGATTGAAAAATTTGCAGTTAAAGTTAAAAAAGGGCTTCACTTCTATTTTCCCTAGCCAGACTGTTAGCTTTCTCATTTCCTCTGATATCTAGGAACCCATACTAGAGTAATGTGGTTTATTATTTCTCCTAATTTTGTTAACACTTGCATACAGTTTCAAACTACAGACGATTCGATAATTATTCGGATTAAGAGACACCGCACCAATGACCTTGATTTGATATAAGATTATGATCTTGAGTAACTTTCAAAAGATTTTAGGTGGTGGTTATTGTTCATTGAAAAGTTATTAGTGAAAAAAATGTATATGGAAAGCGAGAGAGAGGGGGAGAGAGAAAGAGAGAGAGAGTTGTGTGTGAAGTAATTAAAATGAAAGATTAATTACGTATTACAATAAAATGAGATTTATAATTGTACTGTTTTACATGAGTTTTCGAATTTCATACGAAACAAGATTTATCTCATCTCTCCTCTTGCCTAGGAGAAAGTCGGTTGCCCATTTTGCGATTTTGATCACAAATTTCTCCTTGTAACGTGATGGAAAATTTTGGTAAATGTCATTATATTTAGCACCTAAAAATTATGAGAAATAATTACTCTCGTTGTTGTTCGAAAAAAAAATAACTTTTTGTTGAACAGTGTAATTAATTTGATATCTGTTCATCAAGATTTTATATTACAATTTTTTCTTATGTTTTTAGACACCAGGTGGAATGCCGCAATTTGCTAGAGGCCGCAACGCTCAGGGAAAAACTACTTTATATGACATGGAAGTCGATTCCGGACAGAAACATGTGCTAACCGCCTGTCAAGACAGGAATATTCGCGTTTACAATGTTACTACGGGTAAACACAGCAAGACATTCAAAGGTTCCGTTAGTGATGATGGTTCACTGATTAAAATTGTTCTAGGTAAGATGTATAATTTATAGCTTATCACGCACTCGCGTGCCCCACACACACGCACACGCGCGCGCGCACGCACACACACACACACACACACACACACACACACACACACACACACACACACACACACACACACACACACACACCGCTGTTCTATCATAATAATGAAATATTTTTCAGTAGCATGACAATATATAGACATATTTTGGTGACTCATATATTCATAAATAATTATACAGGATGAACTCAAATACGTTACAATCAGAAGGAGAATTGCTCAGAATAAATATTTATATAAAGTTAGCCTTTTCAAAAATGTCCGGATAATATATAAGGCCCTTTCAAAAGTTACTGACTTTATATTATTTGTGTAATGACCGTATATATTATTAAAGTCATGATCCTGATCTCTAACAAGTTTTAGCCGTTGTTCGTCGTTTAATAAAAAGTTATTAATCAAAAAAGTTTAAAAAATAACATCTTATTTCTGTTATGTTAAAACCTATAATGTTAAAAATTACTTCACATTCTCTTCTCTTTGCGTAATGATTTTTCGCGAAGCAAGGTCCATCCTATATCCCTCTACCTAGTATATACCTCGCACCATTGTAAGCGTTACATTGCACTGGAGTGCATACCATGGTGTACTTCATTGCATTAAAATCCTGCTCTCAGTTAACTTCTATTTTCAAATTTTAAATGTTACACTGGCTCTATATTGTCTCTTTGAAATGGTATAGCAAAAGTTCACTTTGTGCATAAAATTTGTATACCATAGCCACGGAAATATGGTACACCGAATGAGTTTGTTTACTACCACAGTTATGAAAATACGCTACACTAGCTGAGTTTTGCATTAGTGCAGCCAAGGGAAAACACTATTAGAATCGGTGCAGTTTATCTACTACTTATTAGGTTTCCCGAAATTTTAAGACTTTTCATGCGCAGCACGCTGCAGCAGCAAAATGCTATTATTAAAAATTTTTCGTGAGGTGATTCCTCACTATGACTAGTGTAGGACACGCAAACGGGTTTTAATTGGTAAGAATCCCACATAACCCACGGGACTCTTTCTGAAGTCCACGGTGCATAATGCATATTTATTTCCTCTTCATCATAAAAACAAAATGACGCACTTCCAATCAGTTCTTTTAAAAATTTTGATCACATACGACATTTTGTTGCTGCAACGTGCTGCATATGAAAAGTCAGCTTTATTAGGAATTAGAGCAGGGATTTTTGTTATAAATTTCTTAAATGACCTAATCAAAGTTTGATGTGTTTTCAGATGCGTCCGGTATTTATGTAGCTACCTCATGTACAGACAAAACGTTATGTGTGTACGATTATTATAGCGGTGAATGTATGGCTACTATGGTTGGTCACTCAGAATTAGTAACAGGTTTACGCTTCAGTCCAGATTGTCGTCATCTTGTGTCTGCAAGCGGCGACGGCTGTGTATTCGTATGGCGTGTTCCACACGATATGGTCGTGACTATGCAGGCTCGTCTAGCCCAGCAAGCAATGCGCGCTGGCAAGTAAGTAGTTTCTTCTTCTCTGTTTATAAATCTTAATTACTATTATGTACTAATTATGATTTTAAAATAATTATACTTTTTCCAAATATATTCATAGAAGACCGCTCCAAGTTAACGGTGGTGGAATCGACGTGCGATTAGATAATGAAATCTTCGGTTCGCCTCCATCGGACTTTCTCGATCCCAATGCGAATCCGACGCTCCAGAGTGTAGATTATAGATTTAGTGTTGGTCAGCTGCCATTATGGGCGAAGAAACAAATGAATACCGCGAGTATTGATGATAGTGCAACACTGAGCTCAAGTGTCAGATCTCTCGGTGTTGATCTGCCGAAGGGACGATGGGCGCAAAGAGTTCAACAAGGCGACGGTATCACTGTAAAGTCCGTCTATGACAGTGATGAAGTTATACCATTTCCTCCGTCGCGCAGTGCCATTGACTCGGATGGTGGTGATGGTGGTGGCTCGAAGGACAGCTCCATTGATAGCGGCACAGAAACGAAATGTAGCAGCGATTATCGTCGAGAAACGTTAATTAGTAAAACGGTTGGTAGAAGAGAATCTTTAGGAATCCTTTGTGATAAATAACTTGCGATAAATAGATTGCAAATTAAGAAAGAGAATGCAGCTATGAAATTATAAGGCCAGATATCTTAATGTTCCTTTTATTCGAATTGAATTATTTTTTTAATTTTTTTTTATATGATTGATTACATTTTGATCGGTACTTTTTTTCTGAATAAGTTTTTTTTGTAATGTTAATTCAAATTTGATAAAAATGAGTTTCTTTTGTAACTTTAATTGCTCATAACTTTTATGAAGTTATAATTTTTTTAAATTAAATAATATACAATCACCCAAGTTCGTAAAGACAGATTTTGAGCAGATTACTAATGCTATCAATTTTTGATAGCAGGAACGCAATAAATTTCACACAGTCTGAAATATCTAACGATGACGTCAGAAATGTGACTAAGCTTGCTGACACGCTATGCAAGCAGATTGACGGCAGGGACCGAATTTGCAATTCCTGTTTGGTCTTTGTTACCATTCTGTTGTCAAATTGTCCTGTGCGTGCTCGATTTATGTCACTAATTTGCTCTCTGATTATGAACAGAATAGAAGCAGAATGCTGTGCTATCAGTCTCTGCTCACATTTCTGATTAAATCTGCTGCCAATTTATTGACATTCTGTTAACACTTTGCTTGGACATAGTTCATTATTTCTGAAGAGATTAAGATAACAATTAAAGAGCTTATTGCTGTGAGTTGATCTACATTTTGTAAAAATGGAGATCTCCAAAGTTAAAGTGATGGAGAAAAAATATCAATTATAGGTTACATTGTAGATTAGCTATAACGTAGTCGAACAAGTGATAATAGGATTTTTCCTATCATTTTAATTTTAGAATTCATTTACTCCATGTGTTTACAAATGTGTGGGTTTATCTACTGTTGCAGCAAGTACTTCAATTATAAAAATTAATTCGATTTTTTTTACTTTTCGATGAAAAATTACATAAAAGTAAAAAAACACATGATTTTACAAGGCAGCATAGCCTCACATCTTTTGATGAACTTGAAAATAACCAAAATACACACGCATATCAATTTATTTTGTTTAAAAAAAAATATTTCCCTGCACATTTTGAGTTATGCAAGCCTTTTTTTCTTTGTAATTTCAAAATAACAAATGGAGAATGTTGCTTCTATTGGAGGTAAGAAATTGAATAGAAATTGAATAGAAATTTTAAAAAAATTTAATTTTCTGATGCTTCTAGATATTCAAATGGTAAGAAATCTATAAGTTCTATCTGTTTTTTTAGATATAATCGAAAATCATTTGGCATAATTCAAATACAAGAATACGTACAATAAATAATGTACTTTTTTTCATTAAAAAACAAATTGATATTTTGGTTACTTTCAAGTTCTCTCTTTTAAACACATTCTCTCTTTTAAACACATGAATATTTAATTATTTTTTAATGATAATTAATCATTGACTAATATTATCATATTCTTTTAATGTATTGCTGTTTTTTACAATCTAAGAACAGGATATTAACATTTAATTGTGATTTTAGGAAGAAGAGAATGTATTTCAATCATGCCCTAAAAGTTATACAGAGATAGAAAATGAAACGAAGCAGGTACTAACAAAGTTATATGAGTATTATTGAATATATATAATATATTAGGTGTTGGAATTAATTCGTAGCGTTTTTAATGAAAGAATGTTATTTATTTCACATGAGCATTAAAAAATACATTAATGAAAGTACTTCCCATCACTTGTAAAACGCTACGAATTAATTCCAACACCTAATATATTATTGTTTTTTTAATATAACAGATTTACTTTTGTTCATCGATCATTTTGCTTTGATCTTGTTTTTTTAATCATCCTTTTTTGGCAATTTACATTATCAATTTGCTATCATATTTGTTTTATTGATTACATTTTATTTCAATTACTGCTATAGGTAATTGGCGATAAGGTGACAATAAGAAGTAATAATATTACGGAATTGACACGTCAATCGAGGAGTCGTCATCACACTGACGATAGCAGTCTTGGCAGCTTTAAATTTGAGGTAAATTCTTCTAAAAATGCGAAATGTTTTCAAAAAATAATTGTCTGAAAATAGCCTATTTAGGAAATATTTTATGAAATTACTTTTTCCAAATATGACAAAATGTATCATATGTTGCAAGTAATTGTAAGTAATTTCTGCTGATATTATATTTTCAATCGACATTTGATGTTTTATTCATATGCTTATGTGTTATGTATATTTTTAATTTAATTGTTATATTTTTAATTTAATTGTTAATTATGTTATTAATAAATAATGCTCCGCTGTATCTTTTATCTAAAAATGTCATTCAGGATCATGAAAGCACTGAACATGATGGGGATGTTGAAGATTATTCCGAAGGAGAAAACGGAACGACTGGTTCTGAAAAGTCACATCATAGATTAATGTATTATCCCCCACCAGAAGATATTGTGTCAAATCAATTTACTGTTAATGCGATGGATGTTGAAGAGCTCCGAAGGTTTATTCTTGATTCAATATATTTATTTCCTTTTGATCGTAAGTCTTTCATTGAATAGATGCAAAATATATCTTATATGCAGATCACAAAGGCGTCAAAGAAAATTGAAAAACACAGAGAATGGTCGGACGAGCGAAATGACTGCATCTGGCAGTCAGGACGAATCTGATTCAGAAGGCGGAGCATCGACTCCTAGCGCCGAGAGAAATCCGTTATCTATGTTATCCGAAGCTAGCTCGGAGGGTTTTGATCAGCTTGCTAAACAAAATCATAGAGAAAAATATCTGAAAAATGCCTTCGAATCGCTTAGTGGTGCAGAGGAGCCACCAAATCGTGTAAAAGCAACAAGTATTAGTTCTCAGTTTCATGGAAGGTAAAATAATTTTGATGAGTTGAAATATTATGATAAATCATTAATTTAACAATTGTTAATTACTGATTAATTTGATTTGTTATAGATTTAGTAGTGGTGAAAATAATACCATTACCAAAATACGTAATGCAGCAGTGGTTAACGTAACAAAACATACAAAAGGTGACGATGATGTTATGAAGAAACGGGAGGAGTTGCAGAGAAGGATAGAAGAAACCAGAAGAAAATTACAAAGTGTAAGTTTTGCATGAGAAAAGCAAAATGTTTTTCAAGAATTTTTGTAACATAAGAGAAGAATACCATTTTTTGTCATAGCTGATTTGATGCTTAGTAACATTTATAAGTGAATATATAATACAAATACAATATCACTTTTATAGAAATTCTATTTGTGCGAAATCCCATTAAATTCTGACTGAAGTGATATTTTCGCAATAAATGTTTAAGTAGTGCTAGTAGCATTATGATTAATAATTGACGATCAATTTAGTCAAATTATTTCATGATTATATTTCGTGTCAGACAAACCGAATCAGTGCACAATCTTTAGAACTGATAATTATATTTGTATATTCACATATAAATATTAAGTACCAAAACTTGCTTCGAAAATGGTATTCTTCTTTTATTTCTACGAGGAGTGTCCAGAAAGTAAGTTCCGTTTTAAATTTTGCCGCCGCAGCGATGCAGTCGCGATAATACATATGCGTGCCGAGTTCGTTGACAAGGGATTAACGCATCTTTCAATTATTGGTTCAATACAAACGTATTTTAGTGTGTGTGTTTAAACAAATCGTGCCCACCGCTTGTAAAATACGATCTGTGATCTGTTTCTTAAATGCGAGGTACATTAATGTGGCTGAAATTCACCGTCATATTTGTGAAATATATGGAGAACGTGCAATGAGTGATTCAATGGTACGGAGATGAATGCGACTTTTCAATGAAGGACACGAAAATGTGCGCGATGATGAACGGAGCGAGCGATTGTCTCTGGTTAATGACGATTTGATGCCTACAGTTAAAAAGAAAATTAATTTTTCCTTGCTGGCCGACGATTTCATTGATGACAACGATGTCAAAGAAGCTGTCACCACATGGTTTGCTTCAGGCGGCAATTTTCTATAACAAAGGGATACAATGTCTAGTGCCTCGTTATAATAAGTGCATCAACAATGACGGCAATTATGTACAAAAATAGTGTAAGGTGTGTACTTTAAAAAACAATAAAAATTTTTTGTAAGTATACTTATTTTCTTTTAATAGGCCACCGAAACTTACTTTCTGGATAACATTCGTATTTAAACATTTCTTGGTTGATTTTCATTTAATATTGTTTTTCGTAATAAAGTTTAATTCTTTTGTAGGTTGGTTATAGATCGTTACTGAAATCCAGCCAAAGCATATCCGATTTAAGCAGTCATGTACAGGAAAAGCATCGTCGTTCAAATAGGCTCAGCACAGGTAACAAATCCGGTCAGCAAAACCAATTTGCAAAACCGATTAATCCTTGTAAACCTATGTTAAATCCAAAGCCCACGTTTAAATCCCAGCAATCCATTAACAAAGTTCAAGGTATGGGGAATGCATTACCTAAGCTAGAGATACCAAATGAAAACCGCTTGTCGAAAAGTCCAACTATGTTGTGCATCAATGAGAAAGCAAAAACAACTCTTAACCGTCCATTAACGTTGATATTAAAAAAAACTGAAAAGTATAAACTGTCCTTGAATAAAGCTAATCAATCTTTGCCCGAGTCTCCTGTATGTGAGGAATCAAAATTATTGAAAGAACAGTGTAAGAAAAACATAAATCGATTTGCAAGATTTGCTCATAAGAGAGGATCTTGTAGTTATTTTATCGGTCTGAATGATCATGAGAAGGATATCGAGAGTGTTGCAAAATCTTTCGAAAGCTTACCTGCTATGAATGAACGTAATATAGAGAATTTCAAGGAAATCATTGATAATGCTGATGAGGGAAGTGGCAATTTCAGTGACGATTCATTGGAAGGAGATTTTAAGAATCCACCTCGACGTTGCGTCAGTGATTATCAGATAAATGTTCATATGAATGACTGTAGAAGTTATTCGAATTATGAGAATATTCAGAAAAAAATTTTAACTGGCTCTCAAGAAAGCATACTTTCGAATGCCTCTGTTGAGTCATTCTCTAAAGGAAGTGCTGAAATCTTAGATTATAATCATTATGATTATGATAGACACTCAAGTGCGAGTTTCTTTTTGTCTCGGCGTAAAATGCAGGAAGGCAGAAGTCAAGAGAGCATATTAACTGACGAGTCGGACTATCAGATGTTTCCGTTACGCGAGAACGCTGATCATCAAAGTACAGAAAGCGTGTTAACCGATGACTCGGATTCCTTAGTGAAATCTGCACCCCTGGAAATGTTGTTTGACTCACATTACAAGCGAAAAAGACAAAATTCCGAAACCTACAATGGAAATCCTAATAATATTGTAGAGACCATTACGGATAATGCACAAAGCTCTCCTAACAAGAACACATTGTATAGAACGGTGTTTAGATCGAAATCTTTGCAGGATACTAGAGTCAACAAAGCGAAGAATAATATGAATTTTGCAGAAGATAATGCATCATTGAAAACTCACGTTTACTGTGAATTTAATTTTGACAATGAACACAAGAATAATGTGGATACGACAATTTGCAGTGGTTCAGAAACTATTTCGCATAGCAATAGTCTGAAAGTGCCTACAAAACTAGAATCGATGATGATCTTGAATGATTTTGTTGCACACAAACCACCAAAACCTAAGAGAAATTCATCTCGTACTCAAAGTATGCGTAATAGAGCTAGACCAACTTGGAAATATATTGACACTCCGCCCTCATCACCTGCTTTAAAAAGCGATTCCGACAATTACATGGCATCTTCCATGAGTTCCACATATGATATTACGCAGGACGATATGAAAATTAAGCAAGATTCAATCGATTCGAAAGTAATGCAACAATTTTTGCATTCCGCGAACTGTACGTTACAATCTGACAATAATAAAAAGAGCGGAAATGAATTTTACAGTCTACAGACTTGTACCGATAAAAATGATATTTCGCAGGATGAACAGATATATGTCAGGAACGACTCCTCATGTTTAACAAAAAATCATCACATAAAGAAGATTCATGAATCGAGGAAGGAACTGTGTACATCTTATGATAAAGAACAAATAAATTTATTTGAAAATGTTCCAACAAAAAATATATATGAAACTTACGACTCACTAGAGCCCAATGAAGTCTCCTGCGATCTGCAAAGAGAGGAGCTATCGTTCGATAGTTCGAATTTGCAATCTACCAATGAACATATCAACAATCTTGATGCGAGTGTGAATTTTAAGATAACTCGTGCAATTGAGGGAACTGTGAAATTACTTTCGAAAGAATTTGAGAATCTAATGAGGCAAAAGCAATACTTGACGAAGGAGAAATATTTGCAATTGACGCACGGTCAGGAGACGAGCAAAAACTTTGCTAAATTAGAGGCCGAGCGGGATGGTAGATTTTACACAATCAAACGCAATAATGTACGGCTACATTCGTGTGGCGAAGACAGTGATTGCGCTGATGTGTCAGCGATGGATAGATCGCTAATGGAAAGTGGCTCTTCCACATCCGCCTCAAGTTGCACTAATTCGCCTAAGAGAATGTGGCCGCCTGCGTCGCGATGTTCGAGTCACGCAAAGTGGACGAAAACTCTACCGACGATCGATCAAACGATACTTTCCACGAAGCATCCTTATGCAGGTATCAAACTAGTAGAAAATGCTTGCATATATTCTACGTGTTGTTAAATTTTACGTGTCAGTTTCCCAAAATTAAATAGAAATTTACGCATTAAACAGTTTATAGAAGAAATACTTTTTCTATTTATACATCTCATTTTATTGTAAACATAATTATATAATACCTGTATATATATATATAGTTCAAAAATAGTTCAAAAAGTAAAAGAAATTTTCGAAAAAAGTATATTAATTATAGACAGGAGGAAGTTTGTATGTCTTGTACGGTCAAATTGAATGTGAAATTTATAGTCAACTTTTTTAAGGTCACTCAGAGTTATGACTTTGACAACATATGTCAAGATTATCGGAAGTTGCTCCCTTTTTTTTGCAGTTTTACCTATATTTTATTTGACTATTGCTAGCAATTCCTAATCTAACATAACAATTATATTATTAAGAAATGTCAAAGATAATCAAAGTTTCTGAGGTTGTTCAGATTACTATCGTGACTTCCCGTAAAGCCGGAAAATCTATCCGCTATTGGCAGAGATTGCAAATGATTTGAAGGCACAAGATTATTAAAAAGATAGAAACTTATGATACAATGAGAAATTTTAAGATTAAGACTTAGCATTTCATGATAATATCATTAATATAGATATTGATAATATAATTACTGTTAGATTATGAATCGATAGCAGTGTTAAATAAAAAATATATATGGATGTAACTAAAGTAAGGTAACAAACTTCGCTTGAGTTCTCTATCAAAACTGAAAAAAAGTTCATATGAACATATGTCTGTAAATCTACTGTTACTGAGATATAACTCAAAATATTTGCAGGGCCAGTTGCATGGCCTCTATGATTTTCCGATCTATCCTGTAGATTTTTATCTGTGGACACTTATGCCCGTTTTCACCAATG
The DNA here is from genome assembly GCF_024713525.1 of Acromyrmex echinatior. Classification (NCBI taxonomy): domain Eukaryota; kingdom Metazoa; phylum Arthropoda; class Insecta; order Hymenoptera; family Formicidae; genus Acromyrmex; species Acromyrmex echinatior. Next base: position 8,042,879 of record NC_141852.1, read on the forward strand.
TAGATTAGTTTTAATCTCGATTTAACTTACTTTTCATTTTTTTCTAAACATTAGAAAAAGATGAAAAGTTGAACCGAAATTAAAGTTAATCTACGTTGGTGAAAATGGATATTAAAGTCCTTAGTTTATAAAGTTCTAGTATCAAATGAAGATATGCTATGTTAATCTTATGCTATCATCTTTAATGCTTATGCACCATTCACAATTGTCCCGAGATTTTTGAAAGAGCCAGTTGGATGTGTATTGAATTAAATGAAAGACACTTTGAACATTTATTTGAATGATAAATTGAAAGTAAATAATATTAAATAATAATAAATATTAATTTTTTATTTCTCCTTATTAATAAACATTTTGAGTTGTATCTTAGTAACAGTGAGTTTGTGGACATATATTTATATGAATTTTTTTCGTGTTTTGATTTAAGGAGCTTGGTCTTAAAGTTTGTGACCTTATTTTAATTACACCTTGTATATACCAACATTTTTTTAAACTTTCATAATCCAAACTGAAAAATAGAAATAATAGTGACTTTTTTCTGAAAATATCAATTTTTAACTAATATTTATTACAATTTTAAAACAAAGTATCTTTTTTTATATTTTGAATTTTATTTATATTAAACTATAGAGAGATATTTCATCAAAATGATTTCCAAATAATGCGTTCAGAAGTAGTACGAAATTGAAATTAACTCCGTACAGTTACCGTTTTTGCCATGACTACTTATTTTTTTATTCCCACTGTAACTTTTTCTTGTATTTTAATATTTATACTTTTTTTTCAAAAATTTTCTCTTTCTTTTTGAAGTACCTTTGTAATTAAATACGAAAGTGAATTGTGTCTTGACGAAATACCATAGTTATTCACTTATTCATTGCTTATGAACAATCGCGTTTAATTTTATTTCAAAGCGACAGCATCTTACTTTTCAGTTTGAATGCTTTCCAAGTCATGCGACGACTTTATTAATATTTATATTATTTTCATTTTGCATGGAACTGCACATTGTTTTTCTCATTAAGTTACAACATTATCCTTTCCTTTTCGTCGTTATTCTGCTCTATTGTAATGTTGCGCTATATTTTTTGTGCAAGAAGTTTCATGTCAAATACCGGTGATATTAATTGTAGAAAAAATTTGTAAAATTAAACTTATTTTGAACTTTATCTTCTTGTACATATAAAGAAAAAATTATTGAATATATTCTACACACATACACACGCGCGCGCGCGTGCATGCGTGCGTGTGTGTTTCTACATATTTATTATAATAAATTAATTTATTTTTACATTGTGTACATATTTTTTTCTTATTAAATAGTGCTTCTCTCTTATATTGTAATTTATTTATCTTTTTAAAAATAAAGATTTCCTTAATAAATATTTAAAGAAAAGAAATCGATTATGCAAATTTAATAGTAGCGATTAGTGCATGTGTGTGCGCGTTGTCAACAGTTGGCAGTAGTGAGGGGCGAATCTCGTTAAAAATTATTGACAACGAAGAAGAAAGTGGCATGAGACGTGCCTGTTCGTTGAGTGATCTTTCCATCAGTCCTTCAAATAGGTTATTGCATGGCCCTTTACAAGGTATCTTATCATTCTGTTTGGATAATATGTTCTCATATTCAATGTCATTTTCATAAAAAAAATTTTTGTTAGTTATCTTATAATTATATTTGTCTTTTGCATATTAAAAATATGACAATACATTGTTAGAAATATAATCACGAGCTTCCTTTACATATAAATGAAGCTTATGGTTATGAATGAAATTAAAAGTAATGAATTTAACTGAAAATTAAGTTACAATAATTACTTAAATGTAATGAACGTATGAAATTTTATGAAAAGTACATTAAATTTTATGTACATGTACACAAATATGCTTTTTAGTATAAATACATTAAATACATTAAATTTAATATAATATCATGAAATTAGGTTCAAATTGTGTAACTTAAAAGTTAATAGAATTTAAGAACATTTATCTAACAGTGTATCTATGTAATTTCTTTCTCGAATTAATAACAATTAATAGTTTCAGGAAAATTAGGAAATAAAAATATAAGCGCAGCAGCGAAATTGGGAAGTGCTAATCCTAGCAACCAATTCAGATATATGTCAGGAAAAAATCATTCAACTCACATAACGAGAAGCAGCAGTGTTGGTGTTTTAAACCAAGTATGTTTTGCGATGTATATGAACAATAAGAACATTGAAAATCATACATAACGCACACGTACACGTACAAGTACACGTACACACGCATACACACGCGCACGCGCGCACTTTAAATAAAAAATCAATGTCATTTATAGAGTGACTCTGAATCAGACGCTGGTATAACAGGGGGGAGTAGAGGCTGGGGCGGTCACTCCTCCAACAGCAGAACAAGTGGTTTGATGAGACCAACGATTAGTTCTCAAAATAAAATCAATCATCAAAATAAATTGACTTCTTCTGGTAACAATATTTCGTCAATTTTGAGAAGACGAGGAATGCAAGGAGCTTTCTCAATTGGTATTTAAATTTTCACTTTATATCAGCAATCAATATTAACGAATATTGCTGTTTACTTATATACATTTCTTTTACAGTTAATCTAAGTCAAGCAGGAAATCAAGAAGATTCGAGTTCAGAGGATACTTCATCGAATGGAAATGGAGGAAAACCGGCACTACCACCAAGACCTAGAAGTATCAGTATTGATCATTCCTCTGCTAGGTAAAAATCGGATACTTTGATAGCTTTTTTAAGCCACGATCTGAGTCACACTACTCACAATACTCAGCATTATTTATCCTTGTTTAACATTTATAAATAAATAACAAAGATAAAATTATTTTTAAATATTCTAAACGTGAATCGGACTATGGCCTTAATTAACTTTTAAGGAGGTGTTGGTCAAACATGATGGCTGAACTCCGGTGGAATTACTATATTGTTTTACTAATTTAATTTACAATACATACGTACTATAAGACGTCTACTTAGTACTAGTATTTTACATACTACAGCATTCACACGCATATATGTACACAATTTGTCAAAAAAGGTAATCTTTTAATGCCGCGTTAGACAGAGATACTAATATATTTCTCTCTTTGTTATCGAGTTTGTCAAAACTATTATCCTGCATACAAAAGTTGATTCAAATCGTCTCGCGATTCTGATTAAAGGATTTCTAGACCGAGTCAAAAAGTCCTTTACTATTTTGCAATTTCCGCAATAGCTAACAAGATATTAATTACTAAAAATCGCCGAATATTGATTTCCATTAATTTTTTACTCAAATACTATTAACTTTACAGAAAAACAAATGACAAAAATTGAACAAATTAATAAGAATCAAGGCTCAAGTGAAGTAAAAATTGCATAAAATTGTCTTGAGAGCCAGACACAAGATTTTGATGTATATAATATTATTTTATTCGATTTGACAATGATTAGACAAATGTTTCGATCCCCGCTTGAGATTCTTTTCAATGTATACAATTCAATGAGTTGATAATATATATGTTCCCTTAGTTATTATTTTATTTATTTATTAATTTTAATCCTTGCCTTGCGGCTTAGGATGGCTTCCAGTATACATTTATTTACATTTGTTCTTAATTTAATAACATCCCCTATCTTTCTTCAGTATCTATTCTTCATATCTTCCTCATACACAGCTCTATTCTCGCTCTATATATATACGTATAAATTCTTATAAACATTTGAAATATTTGAAATATTAGGTATACAAATAAGTTTCCGCCGTTTTTAATCAAAAATTAAACATTTATTGTGAAAGAACGATACATAATGTTTTATTGAAAGTATTGTCCATCGCTAGCCACTACTTTTTGCGTTTGGCACATTTGGAATCTTCATTCAATAATGCTTCCACTTCCGCGTCTTCGTACACTTTCGGCCTTCCGCTACGTTTTTTGTCTTCGATGTCAAATTCACCGTTCTTAAATTTTTGAAACTCACGACAACTTCTCTCACTTAAGGCAGCCTCACCATATGCTTCTACAAGCAATCGATGAGCCTCAGCTGCAGATTTCTTCAAATTAAAGAAGTAAATCAAAAGTTCCCGCAAATGACACTTATTCGGCTCAAAACTCAGCATTTTCGCACAAAAAAAAATATATGATGCTGATACAAAATTGCTAGTATTTCAAGATTATGTTGTTGACAGATGTCCAACCTTACGATATAATGTTTTACATCAGACAATTTTAACCATAGCTTGCTAGTCGCGCCGTCTTTTGTCAAACGACGGAAACTTATTTGTACACCTAATACACATAAATGCTATTCATTCAAAAACAAAACAGTGAAATACTTGAGATACATATAAAAGCTATTCATTCAAAAACAAAACAGTGTGTATCACACATTATAAACTTTCCTACATATAGCGTGCCTACACATAACTATTTATCACTTTGGTACTTTATGATTGCTTGGAACTGTCCTTAAAATTATACTTATATACAACTTTGCTTTCTAATCTACTTGGTGTAACAATCTGTGATAAGTCCTCACTCTTGTTTCTTTTCCCCCTCTTCTGCTTCTTTTCTTGCCTTATTTATCCTCTTCATTATCTCTATCCCTTTACCTTCTACCCCTATAAATTCTTCCATCAGCATTTAATTCTTTGTCTCCTTGCATTCCTTGAATATATGGCTCATACTCTCTTCTGCAGCATAGCAGATTCTACATCTCTTTTCTACATCCTCTCTCCAATACTGGCCTCCTTTTGTCTCGTTCTCACATCTGAATCTTGTTATTAAACTTCTTTCCTCTTTTTACCTTCCAAGTATTTTGGTAACTTTTCTAACCGTATATTTTTATAATTGCTATTATACCTTGACTCATTTATCTTTATTTGTCTTTCTTCTTTCCCTCTTCTTTCTAGTCTCTTCATGAGATCTTCTGTTATACCTTGATCTCCTGCCTCTCTTACTCTTCTTATTTGTTCCTTACTCATTCCTGCTCTTTCCAGCACTTCTCGTCTCTTCTTTTCCTAGTCACCTTTTTTTCCTTTGCTGTCCTTTTCCAACTCCTTTATACATTCTTTTATTAACTTTTTCCTCGAGTTCCCTATTCTTTTCTCGTACTTTACTGCTCTTTTGATTGCTTTAATTTTGATTTCATTTTTTTGTTTCTTCTACCAGTATATAATTAGGTGTTCTCCAATCCAGTTTTAGAATCTATTTCATGTACTTCCTTTTTATTCCGTCTAGTCTATTGTCGTCCTGCCAGCCCCACACATCCGCTCCATACAAGGCTATACTCCACCAAAGAGTTGAATATCTTCATTCTCCTTTCGAAGTTGTCTTTGAATATTTTTTCTCCATGTTCTCTTCATTGCCACTGTTGCTTTCTTTATCCTTTCTTTTATATGTTTCTCAGTTCCTCCGTTTTTCCCTAGATATTTGATTTCTTTAACTTCTTCTATTTCCTCTTCTCTCCATTTCCACTCTCTCTTTTTTGTCCTACCTCTTCCTTACTCAAATACTATTATTTTTGACTTCTCCGGGCTCAAATTCAGTCCTTTTTTTTTGTATAAACCTCTCAAATCTCTTCAGCATCTCTCTCATATCAGCTTCTTTATCTGCCAGTAGAATCACATCATCCGCATACATTATTGTCCAGCATTTCTCTTTTCCTATTATTACTCCTCCTGTCTGGCCTTTTGCCATCTCTTCCTCCAAGTCTGACATATATATTAAACAAATGTCGGGCTTAGCGGACATCCTTGTCTGAGGCCTTTTTCAGTCCAAAACTCCTTCGACTTCCTATTACCTACTTTCACTATATTCCTTGTTTTTTTATACGTCTCCATAACTTGGAGTCTGAGGTTGTTCTCTATCTGCATCTTTCTCATCATTTCATTTAGCTTCCTATCCACATTATCGAATGCAACTTTCCGCGAAAAAGGCAAACATCTTTCCTCCTTTTTTTGCTCAATTCCCTGTTAACTACGTGATTTACTATGTAGACTGCATCCATCGTTCTTCTTCCTTTTCTGAATCCATACTGTCCTTTCTTTAGTTTTTCCTCCGCTTCTTTTTCAAGTCTTCTGTTTAGGATAGTCGCGTAAATCTTATATGTCTCCATCTCTGTGTCCATTAATGTAATTCCTCTATAGTTTTTAATTTCTTCTTTATCTCCCCTTTTGTAGATAGGACAGATTAAGCCTTTGTTCCAATGGTATTCCAATAGTATTCCAATGGTTCTAATGGTATTCCTTCCCTTTTCCATACTCTGTTAATCATTTTCCAGAATTCTTCTCCGATTTCTTTGGATATAAACCTCCATGACTCATTCTTTATCTCGTCTTCTCCCGGAGTCTTTGCTTTTTTTAATTTTCTCAACACCTCTATTAACTTTTCTTTTGCAATTTCTTCTACTTCTTTTCTTCCTGTCTTTTCTTCTTCGCTTTCCTCACTTTCCTTACTTATTCAGAGTCGTTTTCTCCCGCGTGCCCCCTAGCAGCTCCATAAAATGATCTCTCCAGCTGTCCATCTGTATATCCTTGCTTGGCCCCTCTGATTTCTTTTTCCTGTACTTGTTTATATATTTCCATGCCTCTTTCTCACTTATATTTTTTATCTTTTCTTCTTCTGCTCATGCTTCTTCTGTGCTTTACACCAATTCTTCCTTTTTATCACATAATCTCCTCTGCTAATTCTTCCTTTCTTCAGTTTTCTCAGTTCTTTTCTTAACTTTTTTTTCATACTTTTCCATTCTTTATTATATCAATCTTTCTTTCCTAATTTCCATAGGAGTATTTTCTTTTTATCTTTCTTGATCGCACTTTTAATCTTTTCTTTTATCTCCATCCAAATGCTCCACGTCCTCCCACGTGCTCCTTCATTCTTTACTCTTCTCTTGACAGCTTTTTATCCCCTCTTCCGTCCAGTCACTTCTCTTTATTTCCACTTTCGTCTCTTTCCTATCTTTTTTTCTCCATTATTTGCGATTCCCGCAGCTCTACCTCTAATGGGATGTGATCTGACTCTATTCTGTTGCCTTCTTTTACCCTTTTGATTTCTTCGCATGCTCCATCATTTCCTATCACATAGTGTCTATGACCGAAAATCCTCTCTCCCTATATAAGTCCATCCTCTCTCTTCTTCGAAACTTCCATTCATTATCGCCCATCCTCTCTCTTCTATCCTTCCTATTAGTCTACGGCCCTCTTTGTTTATTATTTTATCTATTGATTTCCTGCTCTTGTTTCTCTTTTCATTTTCTTCCTCTATTACCGGTCCTCCTTCACTACCTGTCCTTGCATTCAAATCTCCTCCTATTATTAAATACTCTTCCTCTTCTTGAATATGTTCCATCAACCTTCCCATTGTTTTTTCTACCTCTTGACTATACATTGTTATTATTCTCCATTTATTTTCATTATAGACCATTTCACATTGCTGCTTCGCTTATTTCCCTAATTTCTATATTCTTTACTTTCTTGCTCACTGTAGTGATTATCCCACCTTTTGCTCTTCCTTTTTTATGTTCCTTCTTTGCCGGCACATATAATATTTCCACTTATAGTCTTTCGGCAATCTATTTTTAATTTTCTCCCACCAATTTTCTTCGTCTATCCATGTCTCCACTAATCTCACGATGTCAAATTCTTCCAGATATTCTCACATTTCTTCACATTTATTAGAGTATTCCAAAAACAAATTCTTAATCTTCTTTTTGCCTCTTCCTCGCCATCCTTTTCCTTTTCTCATTCTCTTCTTCCTCCTCTGTCTTCTTCTATTTTTCTCTCTCTCTCATTCCAGCGTAACCACTTATCTTTCACAAAAATCTTACTATAGCTTAGCTTCACATTGTTTCCTTTCTCTTTCTCCTCTTTAGCTTTTTCCTTCAATTGCTTTTGCATTTCTCTCTCTTTTCTTATTAAATCATTATCTATAAATATCCCTGCACTTAACTCTTTCTTTCTTGTCATCTCTCTTTTTTCTTCCCAGCTCTCTAATTCAGCTATTATGGTACATTTATTTTCTCTGTCCTGCATCTTATACGCCTTTTTTACTTTCACCTCTACCCTCAATTTTCTTTGACGAATTCTACAACCTGCTGTTCCATCTTGTTTCCGCCCCATTTGTTTATGCCTCTGATTACTATGTTGTTTCTCCGTCTTCCTCTATCCTTCTTTTCGCTCTCCCATTCTAGTTTTTCTATTCTTCTTTCCAGTTTTCTTCTTTCTATGTTGTGTTCTTCTTTATCTTTTCTTTTTCTTTCCTCCATCTCCAGCTTTCCTTCTTTCCATTCCTTTCTCATTTGTTCGATTTGTCCCATCATGTTTTCATTCATCTTTTCCATCCGTTTGCAAATATTTTCCTCCATCTCCTTTATCATAGGTTCCTCTCCTTTATCATAGGTTCCTCTTTTCCTGTCATATATCTCTGCATGTTTTTTTCCTTAGGTTTGTTTTTACTGCCTGTCGGTCTTCCTACCATTGGTGCCATGTGACGGCTGCTGCCGTGGACTCTTCGCTCTTCCTCCTCCAGATTGCTCTATTTTCCGCCTAACCTAGCGGCTTTCCCGAATCTGCTCAGATTTTATTCCTTCAGATTCTTCTTTTCTATACTCGCCTTCTTTTCCCGACCTTTTCTCACCTTCTTACTTTCTGATCCACTTATTATTTTTTCTTTCTCTTTCTGTTTTTCACTATTTTCTGTTACTATTCCCTCTGTCAACATACATACGTCACCACGCTCTCTATTCCTAACCGGAAGTCCATGTTTCCTTAATACAAAAATTGTTTATTTTCTTCTCATAGAGCTCTAAAAATTATATCACAAAATTTTTTGTCTTATTAAATTATGAGTCTATCATACTACAAAACGGAAATTAGCATTAGGTACTTTCCATTTGATGAGTAGACACAAACATTCTATCTTTCATGACAGAGAGTATCAAAAATAGAACAATTGCGTCGACTTGTATTACCAAATTGATAGCACCCATTTATTTTCAAATGTACTGCTATTTTCATTTGTACTAGAAAAGAAATAGTAAATATTGAAGCTTGCTTTATATAGAAAACGAGCATATAATAATACGGTATATATTAAAAAATATACATACATATACATATATGTATAATGTGTCGAAGTAATACTATTTTTCTTGAATTAAGCAATGATAATGTAATCAATGAGAGAATTGGTTGGATTAAAGTTTTTAAACCAAAACAGTGAACTATAATTAAAACTTGCACAATAGTATTTAATAAAATAATCTTGAAAATGTATGTTAAAATCAAGCTCGTCAGAGAATGTATATATTAAAGCAGATATTTATTTAAATTACAATAATAAGTATAAATTATTTATATACAGTATTTATTTGATTAGTTTAAGTCTACCTGGTACAACGGTAAGAAGATCTGGATCAGCAATCATCACGAATGGCCGGAGTGGTGTTAGCGCAATCGGACAAGACGGAAATAGGATATCTGCGGCAAGTAAAAATCAATTAGAGCCTAGTCCACACGAACTACCAGTTAAAGATACCGATCGTGCTATCGACGTAACTAGTGTTAAATGTGAGTATACCAAAATTGTTATTAAACGCACAGTATTGTAATTATTCTTCCATTACTAAAAAATCTAAATCTACAAAATAATAAGCATCGAAATACAATTTTCGGATATTCTTCCGAATGAAATACCTGAATGAATTGAAACTTTACAGATAATATTGTTTTACAATATATAGTGATTATTTATGAGGATTCCATCTTTGAGTTTTCTATAGTTTAAAAGGTAAAAAATAATTTTAAAAATTATGACGGTGTGCCAAATGTGGAGATGACCTTTCCGATTACTTTCACCTTGACATATGTTGTCGAAGTCAGTGACCTCCAAGAAAGTTTAGTTGTCGCTCGTCATTTGTTGAAAGTTATTAACAAAAAAAGTTTAAGAAATAATGTCTTATTTCTACTATTTACAATATTAAGAATTACTCCACACTTCCCTGCATAAGAGCCTTGGACTTCCACACAAAGCGAGGTTCATCTACTTTCTCTCTGCCTAGAATCTTCTCTAGGTAGAGCAGGGGATGGTGTGGACCTCACTTCGCATGGAAAATCGAACGCTCCTTGGCAGAAGGAGAGGTGGGGTAGGCCTCACTTCGCGTGGAAAGTTTAACTCCCTTATGTAAGAAGGGAGGTTGAAGAGTAGATAAGACTATTCAACAGTAGAAAGACTATTAAGTAGTCCCTAATATTGCATATAACAGAAAGATATTATTTCTTAACGTTCTTTGTTAATAATTTTTTAACAGATAACTAGCAATAGCTAAAATCTCTGACTTGTGGTTATGACCTTGAACATATATCAACATCAGAGTCGTCGGAAAGATCTTCCCAATCGGCATAATAGCCCTCAAATCTTTTGTCGGCATTAATAGGATTAATCATGACTTGGTCAAATTCCTTATAAATGTTCTAGGTTAGGTTTAGTTTTAATTATTAAATATATCTGATGTTGTCTAATTATTAATTATTAAATATATCTGTGTTATAATGTATTTATGTATGGAATTATTTTTATAAATTTCTTCTTTTAATTTTTTTATTATTTAAAATATAGAAAACCCGAAGATAGGATTTTTATAAATAATTACTACAGGGTCATTAATAACCAAGGGTGTCCCAGAATGCCGCCAAATATTTCGTGTGCTGGTAAAGCAACCTAAACTGAATCAAAAAGTTCTCTTCCATTTTGCAATTTTCGCAATAATTAACAAGATATATTAACTACTAAAAATCGCTGAATATTGATTTTAAATAATTTTTTATTCAAATACTATCAATTTTACAAAAAACAGTAATAACAAGACATAAATAACAAGACATAAATTATTTATTTTCTTCTTAGAGTTCTGAGAATTTTTTCAGAATTTGTTAATACTGTATTTTCTCATGTTAATAAAAATAGCTGCCAATATATAAGAAAATGCAGTACTAAAAAGTTGATAAAAAATTCTGCAAAGATTCTTGGAGTTCTATGAAAAGAAAGTAAATAATTTTTGTCTCTTGCTGTTTTTCTATAAAGTTGACTAGTACTTGTAAAAAATTATTTTAAAACTAATATTCGGTTATCTTTAAAAATTAATATCTTGTTAACTATAGCGAAAATTGCAAAATAAAGGTAAAAAACTTTTTGAACTTTTTGACTCTCAGTTTAGTCCATTCTACCAGCGTATGAAATATTTGGTGGTCATTCTGGGACACTCTGTAACAATATTAGCTGTAAAGTTTCATCTCAGTTGGAAGAGTGTTTCATTCGGAAGTTCTCAATTTTCTTTCCAATTTGAAATTTATATAATTGCAGATGTATTTATACAGAGTGTGATGGTCTGCACGATTGTCAGACATTTCCGACAATTATAATAAAAGAAAAGGTCGGAAGGTGAATATTCATTTGTTTCATGCAGACAACACATACGTCAAAAGTTAAAAAAATTTTTAATGAAAAAATCAAAATCATCTTAAATTTTTTAAATAGTATTAGGTGTAGTAAAAAGAAACCCATTATTTTTCCAATAGATGGCTTTAGTAATCTATATCTCGTCTACGCGTGATACAGATTACTAAAGCCATCTATTGGAAAAATAATGGATTTCTTTTTATTACACCTAATATATAATTTTTTTCTATAATATATTATAATATTATAAGGGTCTTCAAGATGAATTCAACGCACTATCGAGAATGTGTGTGAAGTTGGCACTTTATTTTTTGACACCCGCAATAATTCTATTAGGTGTATGACTTTGCTCATTCGGTTTTCGTATAGATGGCTTTAGCGGTAAGTGGTAATCGAAATAAATAGATCATAGACGTCACACAATAAACTTGGGAATCTGTCAACATAATCCCATAGAAACATTAGTCGATTTGTGTCTGCATCATGAAGTTATTCTCGATTGAAAATGTCAGTTTACGAGCCAAATTCTTGTCATTTGCGGGAGGTTTTAATTTTCTGCTTCAATATGAAGAAATCTGCGGCTGAGGCTCATCGAATGCTTTCAAATATTTATGGTGAAGCCGCTATTAGTGAAAGAACGTGTCATAAGTGGTTTCAACACTTCAAGAACGGTGAAGACCAGGATAGCGGTGGAAGAGAGAAGATTTTCGAAGATGCAGAATTGAAGGCATTACTTGATCAAGACTCTTGTCAAAATCAAAAAGAATTGGCACGATCATTAGGAGTGACTCAATCAGCCATTTCAAAACGTCTCAAAGCCATGGGAATGATTCAGAAGCAAAGAAATTGGGTGCCGTACGAGTTGAAGCTGAGAGATGTTGAACGACGTTTGTTTGCTTGTGAACAGCTGCTTGAAAGGCAAAGACGGAAGGGCTTTCTGCATCGCATTGTAACTGGGGACGAAAAATGGGTTCATTACGATAATCCCAAGCGCAGAAAATCATGGGGAGTTCCCGGCCATGCTTTCACGTCGACCAAACCGAATATTCACGGCTCCAAGATCATGCTCTGTATTTGGTGAGACCAGCTCGGCGTAGTATATTATGAGCTTAAAACCGACTGAAACAATCACAGGCGATCAGTATCGAACACAATTGATGCGTTTGAGCCGAGCATTGAAAGACAAACGGCCGCAATACAACGAGAGACACGATAAAGTGATTTTGCAGCATGACAATGCTCGACCCCATGTTGCGAAAGTGGTCAAGACATATTTGGAAACGTTGAAATGGGAAGTCCTACCCCACCCGCCGTATTCTCCAGACGTTGCTCCCTCTGACTATCACTTGTTTCGATCAATGGCACACGACCTAGCTGACCAGCACTTCCGGTCTTATGAAGAAGTCAAAAATTGGATCGCCTCAAAAGATGATTAGTTTTTTCGACGCGGGATTCGTATGCTGCCCGAAAGATGGGAAAAAGTAGTGGCCAGCGATGGACAATACTTTGAATCATAAATGTATAACCAGTTTATTACAATAAAGCCTCGAATTTCGGAAAAAAACCGCATAAGCAAAGTCATACGCCTTATATAGTTTTTGATAGGTTTTAGAAATAGTTCCGTTGATTTAGCGTTAAAAAAAGCCAGTGCTCAAATTAAAAAATTATTTAAAAATAATTTAAAAATTATTTAAAAATACGTAAAGACTGTAACTCTGAACAAAACTTATAGAAAGCGTCGGAACTATTGTAGAACTATCGGAAAATGCCAAAAAGTTGGCTGAAACTGGCTATTAAGAGGTACTTCACTCTTGACGTGCGCGGGTTTAATTATTACTTAAAAATACTTAGAGGACGGAATTATTTCTAAAATCTATCAGGAACTACAGAACCATTGTAAGTGCCAATGGAACTTGTATCAAAACTTGCGGTGCCAAAAGATGAGATATCAACTTCATATACGTTTATTGAGAATGTCACTTTCATTAATGTTTTATCGATTTTATTGATATTTAATATCAAATATTATTCGCAACATTATTTGTAACAGCAATATTTATAGCTCTGAAATGTACACGAAAAGGTTTTCTAGCCTATAATGTACGAGTTCAAAATTATTTTAGAGATATCTTTAGAAATCGTGTTATAAGCAGAGGATTTGTTTTTTGTGGCTGAACCAGTGTACACTTTTGGAACTTAAAGTGAGATATGTTTAATATTAGGTGAAAGCGAGAAAGAGAGTTCTAGTGCAGGACTGTCAATAAAAGTGACATTCTCGATAGTGCATTGAATTCACCTTGAAAATTCCTACATATTATGGAAAAAAATTGTATGGTCATTTAAAAAATTCAAGATAATCTTGATCGAAAAAAACCTATTTCTTTTATCTCGCATGTTGTAGCCTGCATGAAATAGATAAATATTTAATTTCCAACTTTTTCTTTTAAAGAGATCCTAAAAAGTCGCCTGTATTACTGACTAAACCATATAAATTTTGTATAACAATTACTTTTTTCCTCTTTTCAAATTCGAAAATCCTTTTCCAGGCCTAACGTATATACATTAATATGTGTCTATGAGGTGAAGTTTATGCTGAGAATGTAAAAAAATTTCAAAATTAATCTTTACTATTTCTTAGTCCAATATATCCAGAACTGTCATATCGTGACAATATTTGCTTCGTATAAAAACCATGCAATCTGTACTTCCACAGACTAATAGTTTGCATGAAAAAACAACGTAGATTTTTTTAAATTGAACTTAGACGTCTAATTAAAAACGTTATTGTTATACGAAAAATGTGCAGGTATGGCGTGAGTGAGATTGATGTAATAGTATATAATGTGTCAGTGACACGTAAATCATCTGTGTGTATATTCTACTTACACTATGACCAATCGTCTTTAAGATCCCCTTAACTATTGAAAGTGTCTAAAAAAATCATGTAGAACATTACGTTAAACACCTTGTATGCAATCATTATCTATTGATGAATACATCTATGTTATATAGTAGATATCTAACATTATACATACATCTAACATTTTTTATTCTTGCAGTAGGCATGGATAAAATAGGTAATTAAAAAAGATATCTACTAATGATATAATTTCGTTGTATCAAAAAAGAAATTTCTTACAATGAAAAATAAAATGATCGCCGCCACACTATATATCGGATACATTTCTCTTTAACATTTACTACATGTGAAGTAGTATTTTTCGATTTATTGGATTTTAACTCAGCATTGGATAGTGCAGCGTATAATCCTTTGCCAACTACCTCTAAGGTCTGACCTTTGTGTAATAAAAAATCTGCTATTTGTTTGAAATCGGGTATACTAGAGCCTATTAAGGCTTGTTTGCTATTCTTTCATTGTCAATGTATCTAACTTGGTTCATATCTAATACATCAATATATTAAGCATCTGTCGGTCGGCCTAGTGCTTTTAATGCTTTTGTACACTTCAACCTATCATTTACGATTTGCTTTAATAATACTCGATTTTTCTTATGCTGATTCTACAAGTGAGTTTGTAATCGAAAATCTTAGGTTGCCGTCATGCGACGTAACTTGCGTCAACCAATGAAATCATATCAAATTGTATCAGATGCTTTATTCTAGTTGAAACGATTTGATTGGCTGACGTAAGTTACGTTTACGCAAATTATGTTTGGCACTCTTAGTCTTAATCGATGAAGTTGATCAATTAGCGTTAGTTGTACAAGTTGGTTACTAATCAACTTTACCGATAAGACTTAGGACTCTCGACTACCGAGTCATTGTAAAATCAGCATTAGAAATACTAAGTAACTCAAAGATAGTCTTAACGTGTTTGCGTATTATAACGCGCTTGTTACTAAAATTCTCTCCATACTTGTAATTTTTTTCTTAGAATTTATCCTGAAAATATAGTAGTCCTGGGACAACATTGTATTTCGAAGAATTTTGTGTAAATTTCTCTCATTCATTAATAAAACTATAATAAAATATAAAATAAGTTTGATTAATTTTACTGAGATATATGATAAAAATCTTTAAAATATTGTATTGTATCACACTACCATATTTTTAGGATAAATTAAAAAAAAATTATCTCCATATATCGTTCCTTGAACATCGATCAGGCATTCGCACAATTGCTTTCGGTGATTTCTAATGAGTGTACCACCTCCGCTGCTTCGCTAATCAAAGATGATTTGAAATAATGGGATCGTTGTATGTTAGATAATGTTATATTAGTGAATTAATAAATGAAGGTATCGTGAAAGGGCATCCACTCGTCACAGCACCCAGAAGATGTCGGTAATACTATCTTGGGCAAACGAACATTTCCGTCTGTGCGCGATCGCGACGTCGAACTATTTGAAGATGTCGGTAACTTGACGTTATCTTCACTTATAATTAACTATATTCTGCTACTCTACGTGAAAAATGCAATCTTAAAACCTTTATTTGACGCTTTGTTCTGATCCAATAATTCTAATTCTGATTGTATCTATTGAATTCTCGTTGAGTCTTATTTAATCAAGTCTTAGCTTGCGCGACATTTTCTGATGTGATATCCATGAACTCAATGTAATTTTTGCCGCGTGCTGTTTTTATATTAGCGCGTTTTCTTTTCAATAGTATTATCTTTTTTTCGTCTCATCTTGATTGATAACTTAAATATATGACTAACCTCGTGTTTGGCTATTTTGGTACAACTTACCAAATATTGTGGTTTTCAACTACCGTTGTATGATATATGTTTTGCTGTTATCGAAATCTCCAGATCCTCTGTGTCCGATAATTTATTCTTGCGTGCGGATCATCTAATTGCTTTTAGTGTCGAATTTACAATTACCCTTGATGATTTGGATCGAACAATGTTGAATGTTTCACATAATATACATAGATATACATAGATATATGTTAATATCCAGTGATATTTTTTAACGTTTATTAGAATGTGATCTTTACAAAATGAGAAATAAAGTATTTTCTCTTTATGACTTTATACGTAATACAAAAACGAAGCCATACAAAAACTCTATCGACATTTATCGGTAAAGAGCTACCTTATGTTCTTAGGCACTACGGTATTCAAAAAATTGGTTCTTGTTTTTGATTTCTTATGGATTTGAATGTATAACATTAAAGAATACAGAAACTATGCGTTTCGCGGGTTATCTCTGTATCCAGGGCCCTATTCTTGAA